>NW_023045914.1:0-104137 GCF_011762505.2 Arvicanthis niloticus
TTTATTTAGCCATTTCCTATTTGCTGAACATGATAAAGGACTTCTACTTCTGAGCGTGCTTCTGGAAGAATTAAAAATAGGGACCCTGGGAAAGATATATTCTCTATGTTCATTGTAGCCTTATTTGCAATAGCCAAATGATGAGATGAACCCAAAACCCACTGACAGACAAATGTATACACATGATATATACGTATGATGGAATATTCTTAAGCTTTAAAAAGAGTGAAATTTAAACTGCGTGTGGGGGCACTGGTCTTTAACCCCAGTACTTGAGAGGCAGAGATAGATAGATCTTTGTGAGTCTGAGGCCAGATAGTCACAAGAGTGACTGACACTCTGTATTTAGAACAAAAAGGAATTAGACACAACATACCTGAAACACAAGAACATTTGTTAAGTGATGTGAGACACAGATAAACAGACAGATAGCAAGGGTTATATTTTCTAGTCTACATAATTTCTAAGACATGGCTATTCTGACATGGATGCTGGGTCTGTTTTTCCCTTCCCTTGAGTTCGGGCAGCCCTTGGACTTGACTGCCTTGTCAAGTCCAAGACTGGCAGACGGAAGGTATGTGATAAAACTTGGCTGTAGAAACCCGAGCTGACAGTCCTGGAGACGCATTTCTGGACCATTCCCTAGAGTGAGGGTGGGTTTTGTGCTTCCTTTGCTCACTTGTCAGCCAGTAGAACCCCAGGCTCAGATTCTCCCATTTCTTCTGACCATGGTCCTTTAAAAGACAAAACAAAACAAAATCAACATGTCTACAGTCAGAGAATATTGACAGAGTCCATCTGTTTTGCTGTTTTGTTCTGGTTGTTCAGAGTCCCCTATGCTTACATGCTGTCCCTTGTCTTGTCTTCCCCAAACTCTTGACCACTCAATTTCACCAGTGGGTCATAGGAATGCATTTCTTTGGTTTAGAGGGTTTCATTTGCTATGGTCCCTGAGTCTCTTCTGCAAGATATAGATGTTATAGTTGTCTGTTCCATCCCGTCCCAGGGCAGAAGATTTACCAGAACTTCTTTTTCTTTTTAATATCTGAGTATGATTGTGAGTGTGTGTGTGTATATATGTATGTGTGTGTCTTTGTGTGTGTCTATGAGTCTGTGTAAGTGCGTGCGTGTATGTGGGTATCTCTGTGTCCGTGTGTGTCTGTGTTTGTGAGTCTGCCTGTGTGTTTGTATGTATGTGTGTCTCTGTGTGTGAGTGTCTCTGTGTATGTTTATGTGTGTGTGTTCATGTATATTCATGTGTGTGACTATGTGTGGGAGTATCTCTGTTTGAGTGTGTGTGTATGTGTGTTCATGTGTGAGTATTTCTGTGTATTTATGAGTATGTGTGTGAGTGTGTGTATTTGTGTTTTTATAAGTGTCAGTGTGAGTTTGTGAGTGTGTGTGTGTGTGTGTGTAGAGTGCCTCCTTGGGTGTTTTTCTTTGTCTTCCACCTTATTTGAGAAAGGGTCTTTTGCTATTTTCTGCTCCATATGCCGGGCTAGCTGCCCTCTTAGCTTCCTGAAAATCCTTTTGAGAGCACTTATCTGAATCTTTTATCAGCTTAGGAATTCAACTTAGAAAACCTTGTTAGTTCTCTATTTTTGCCCTCATTCCTCTTAACACTTCACTGGGTTATTTAGCTATATATATGCTTCACTTCTTATATTCAGACTATTATGATGGACAGATTAGATATTTATATGTTCTATCCAGTCAAGAGTTAGGTCTGCTTTTTATATTTTTTTATCTTTTGAGACAACACGACATGTAGCCGAGGCTGGCTCAGACTCACTGTGTAGCCAAGTACCAGGGTTCTAGGCTTGTGGCACCACACCTGGTTTTCACTGTGTTAGGTTGGAACCCAAGGATTCATGAATACTAACCAGGCTCCACCCACTCAGCTATACTCCAGCCTGTAGGAGGTCCCAGGCATCACCCTTTTGAGGATTCAGGATATGTGATATAAATGAAGAGTACAAAATTAAATATCTGCAGAGAATCTCTGTGGTGTCCTCCCGTGCTGCTCTGCTCAGCACCTCCTTGAGAATCCCTTGGTTATTAAGTTGCTGCTGTGAGCTCGACATTGCGTTGGCCAACTTAGTCTAAGACCTTGATTTAGGCTTCACCTTCTTAGACAATTATATTAGCTTTTCAGACTGTTTCCTGATTTGGAGGAATGGGGAGGCAATACTTTGGGGGTTCTCTGCTGTCTCGATGAGATAATTGTGATTGTGTTCACAGCTCACCCACAAAAAGACCATGCAAATGAGAAACAGGTATCCCAGCCTCTAGGCAGACTCAGCATTGTGCCAGGGTGTGTCTCTTTTGTGTGGAGCATGGATAGATCTCCTTCTCATCTACTTGGCTAAAACAGGCCACAGAGCTCATAACCATGTCGTCTTTTTGTTAAAAATTTCACTATTGTGCTAAGATGGATAAAATGTAAGTTACTATGATGTTGGTATTGACTGTCCACTTGGCAGGATCTGGAGTCAGAGACAGACCTTGGTGCATCTTTACGTGAGTTCTAGATTGCGTTGATTGAGGTGGGAAAGTCCACCCTAAATGTGGGCAGCACTAGTCCTCGGCCTGGGGCCTTAGCTGTGATAGAAAGCAACCAGAAGCTCTGCAGCGGCATTCATCTCTCTGTCTCCTGACTGTGATCTGATGTGACCAGCTGCCTCTCGCTCTGTCCACTCTGCTTTCCCCACCTCAAGGGACTGTACCCTTAAACCATGAGTTAAAATCAACGGTCCTCCCTCCCTCCCTCCCTCCCTCCCTCCCTCCTTCCTTCCTTCCTTCCTTCCTTCCTTCCTTCCTTCCTTCCTTCCTTCCTTCCACTGCTTCTGTCAGTATTGCCACAGCAATCAGAAAGCGATGGTTCGAATTCTCCTCACTCTTAATTGCACAGTTCAGTGGTATCGATGTGCTCTTAAAATCCCCCAGAGATTCCTGCTATCCACATTCACAGCTGCTTTCATCTAATAAACGCTCAACTCCAATATTAAACAATAATTCTCAATTTCCCTTTCCACCAACCCCTGGCAACCACCATTTGATTTTTTCCCTAGAGACCCGCTGAATTTTAACACTTGATTATTTATGTTGTGTTGTGTGCGCATGTGCACACTCTCAGAGGTCAGGAGAGGTCATCAAGTGTCTCCCTCTATTTCTCTGAACCTTATCTTTTGAGGCAGGGTCTTTCTGAACCTGGAGCTACCCATTTCCCTTAGGCTGACTGGCAGCCAGCTCCTGGTATCTGCTTGTCTCTACCCCCAGTGTTGGGGATACAGGCATGTATGGCCATGTCGAGCTTTTACATGGATGCTGAGAATTTGAACTCAGGTCTTCTTGCTATCTCCCTAGATCTAGAGTTTTGTTTATAACAACAAAATATAACATGTAGGTATATATTACTTATGTATGCATAGCACTAGGTCTTTATGCTAGCAATTTTATCTATCTATCTATCTATCTATCTATCTATCTATCTATCTATTCATCCATAAATCTATCATCAACTCTATGTGTGTCTCACGTGATGTTGACTAGATAAAAGAATCACGTCTCTCATTTACATGGTCCCGATTTCTTCATTTAATCCACTCAGTGATCCCACAGGGTGAGTTTCCCATCTTTTGCTTCACCAAGAATCATCCGAGTCTTAGTCATACATTCATAAGTGGCAGAGCAGGATGCTCCTAACTTACACACAGCTGTAAGTTATACACATACTGTCAAGTCTCCTCATTGGTTCGGTACAGTGATTAAACTTAGTATGAGGCTTGTTTTTTATTTTATGTGTTGCATCGCAAAAACGGAAACACTCCTCAGCCACTTAAACCGAACAAAACTCAACAGGTATTATTGTAAGCACAGTGGGGCAGGCAGAGTTTGTCTTCTCTTGGCCGGCACACTAGCTTTAGCTGTTAGAACATTTAACTTCATTCACAGGTGAGAGGAAGCAGCTCATTCAACCGATTCTATAGAAATGAGCTAAGATCAATGGGACCTGGGCTGCCAAACAGAGGGGAGGCGAGGGCACCATTAAACCTGCAGCTTAAGCAGTCATTTATTGTGGCTTCTGTATGTTGCCGCCTAAGTGTGTCACGCATAATCTTCTCCAAGGGGGACTTCCGTGGATAGCTTGATTGCTTAACACAAATGGGTTTTTAGATAAATCTCACATATCTGTTCCATATTGTCCTTTGTTGCTGGATTTCAAAATGCCTGCAAAACGCTAAGACGGTGAGATGCTACGTAGTGGTTAGCTACAGAGTGTAAGTGTAGCCTGATGGTGATGAGGTCTCAGCTGCTACTCAGTGCCACAGCCCTGGATCATAGGAACCGCCCACAGCTAGAGATTTTCCTTGTTAAATTCCTTGACATATGTTTTTAGCATGATGATCATGCAATTCTAATGGCATCTTTATTGTTCAGAGCAAGTATCACATCTTTTATTTTGGTGGCACTAGACTTAGGAAGACTTTGGGGTATTATTTCATAAGTCCAGGCCTTCAGTGCTTCTCTACAGATAGAAGGCTATGGATGCCAACTCTGATTACTCCGTGAAGTGTCGGTCACATGACTTACAGAATAAAGAGCATCCAGAGTTGTTGGGATTGGTGTTGTACTATATGAAAGACACCGGGCCCTTCCTGTAGCACCTGTAGAGAGTGGGAGAAACACATCTACTGAAGCCTGGCACCATTTGTACCTCAAGAGACATAACGTGATTTATGGCAACACTGAATCCAGATTACAGACAGCAAGAAGAACCATATGGCACTTGGTATTTTTTGGCAACAAATGTGATTTATTTAATGAACTATGGCTTTAAACTCAGAGTCAGAGAATTATCTAAAGATGTGAAGGATCTTTAGATTTAGCCCAAGATAGTTTGGACCAATATTTTTGTTTTCAGTGAAAGAATTTGACCCCAGAGTTAGCAGGAACTATATCACAATCTCAGTTCTGGGGGCATGGAGGCAGACAGTTCCATCAGTTTTGTCTGCTCTAGGCCAATGGGAGGCTCTGTATCAAATAAAAAGCAAAAAGAAAGCTGGATGGTTCTCAATGAAGGATCACATAGGCTGATTTCCAGCTGCCACAGGCGTGTGCACACAACATACACACAGATACCTGCATGCACGTAAGCACTTATATAAACACACACACACACACACACACACACACACACACACACACACACACACACCATAATTGGGGAGGAAGGGTGGAGGGGGAGAGAAAGAGAGAGAGAAAGAGAGAGAGGGGGGGAAGAGAGAGACAGAGAGAAAGAGGAGAGAGGGAGAGAGATATTGAGAAATATATATCTTCATTATTTCATCAGCGTGGAGCCCAGGGCGTCTAGGAGAGTGGGTGTAACTATTATTATTCCATGTGGCAGTTTAGGAGCAGATCAAGAGTTTGGACCCAAATCACCCACAATGACTTCCCAGTGTCTTGTCTGAGACTACACCCAGTCACGGTCCCTGCTCAGGGCTGCTTCGAGGGGACCCTGGCAGCAGACACTCACTTCCCAATGGTGGCCATCTTTTTCTCTTTCACAGCAGCATCTCTATCTTCCTCCTCACAACTGCTTTTATTTTCACAGCCTCGAGCTCACAGACTGCCTGAGGCTTCCCACCTCCGGCTGCCATTTCTCAGCTGCCCCGCAGGCTACCTTCTTGTTTTATTTATACTTTTGATGGTAAAGGTCCTTAGGGCAGACAATGTTATTTACTGTGTAAGCCTCTGAGTTCTGTTGACACGCGCATAAATATGAAAATAACAATGTTCTATTTTGATTGAAGGGGACTCCTTTGTAGTCTTTGTTCATGTTGCTTTTCTTTTTGCTGCTGGGGATGGAAGCTCCTCCTGCATGTGGCGCTCCACCACTGAGCTCCACCCAAGCTCCTGCGTTGCTCTTTACAGAGAGCGGGTCATTTGTTCGATTGTGACTGAGAGAGAAGCTGTAAGTGGGCCCCTCATTCTTTTAAAAAAGAAGAGGAAGAAAAAAAAAACAAAACTTGCTCATTCTTTATATCGAGGGCAAGGATGTGTAGTTTCATTCAGCTTTTATTTCAGCTAGGCATTGTGGGGAACATTTCTGCATTAAGAGTGTTCCCTTATTTAGTTGAATGCTTTGCTCTGTCCTGGCTCTGAATTTAAGAAAATACACTGTTTTGGGGGGTGACGAGCATAACATGAATGCAATTTAAGAAAATACACTGTTTTGGGGGTGATGCGCATAACATGAAGGTGCTTTATCCCCGAAAGCATTTTTCCACAAAGAGCTGGAGTTTGATTTATGGTGTGGATATTGGTAAGAGGACGATAAATATGCAGTCCAGATTCAATTTTGATCCTAGCCACCCAAACTGCACAATTTCTTTTCTTCCAGGGTCACTCAGTAAGTGATATTTGGATGTGGCTGTAGCTGGCATGCTGGCTTGCTTCAAAGAGCAGTTCTGGCATGCCCAGCACAGCTAATGAAGCAGGAGCTAGGCTGCTGAGAGACATGTCCTACTGGGCTGTGCAGGTTCCCAGGGAAGTTAACTGGTGTCCCCTGCTGCAGGAAGGACATGTCTGGGCCTCTCTGAAGACCTGTTTGGGGATGTCCACTGAAGTCTACCGCAGAGTCACGGAGGATAATCCTGGGATGGCATTTATCTTTAGTGAAGGAGAGAAGAGCCAAGCATGACAAAATTGATTCAGGAGCAGGTGGGGATGCTCTGAGTATTATGGGCTGTTTGTGACTTGCATTTTCCTCCCATGGGCAGTCTTTCTGAACTCCTGGCTAGAAGCAAAAGTCAGATCTGTTCAGCAATACTATCAAAAAATAGAAACTATGCAGACCATAGGAACTAACAAGAGACCATAAGAACTAACAACTATTCATTTCACTTCCCCACTCACTGTAGATCATGCCTAGAGGGGCTCCAGGAGGCTGGTCACAGTGGCCTTCTCGCAAGGAAGGGCTCCAGGAGAGGAGTAGTTTATCTCCTGCTTTCTAGAGTACCGTCCGAATCACCATAGCACCCCTCTCACGGAGAAGCCCGTCTCCTGGGAGAATGACGTAAATCTGTAGCTGCTTTGGGGTCCTTGGCAGAGCTGGTGTAAAGTGCTGTGTAGTTGTGGAAGCTGAAGGATTGATCTGCCCTGGGAAGTCACCTGACCGTGAGCTAGCCCTTCCCAGTCCTCGAGAAGGAGGCATCAGCAGGCTGGTGTGTCTGTATTGCACGCATGTGTCTGTGCATCCCGAAGTTGCATCTAGTGTTTTCTAGTCTGTCAAGTGGTCTTAAGCTCATTGTCTTGTTTACTCTTTCCTCGGCTTGTTGTTCTTGACGGAGTGCGTGCCTCAGTGCCCCTTAAAGCTTGGTAGTCAAGCCTGGTTTCAGTAGCTGCAGTGAGAACCAGTCACAGTTACAGGTTAGTCCTGTGGCACATGCTAATAAGACTGGACACAGACACAGACAGGAACATATTCAAATGAGGCCATTACGTCTCATTTCCATCAGAAACTTGAAAACCTCAGAGGGATCAAAAGTTCTATGTGATTTTTTTTTCTGAGAGAAGATAATTGCTCTGGCATTAAAGACAAAGCCTCAGAGATTAGTAGACAGTTGCAGACCAGGAGTGTGTGTGTGTGTGTGTGTGTGTGTGTGTGTGTGTGTGTCTGTGATGACATTTACGAATCCTGCTAGGCCAGTGAGGTTAGGGTTAGCTTGGAAAAGCAATGAGCATCTTCTATTTTTTCCAGACCCTCCTTTGCTTTGTAATGATGTTGGGCCTCTTTTTTCCATCTGATAAAACCCTCCTCATTCTTTACTGCTCCTCATTCTTCCTTGGCACTGTCTCCTCATGTTCCAGGACAGGTTAGATATCTCCTACCCTTTACCTGGAGTGTCTATTATAGCCTGGAGGACCCAGCTGTATCAGAGTATCTACCAAGAAACAGAACAGGGCTGCAGATTATTATGTAAAGAACCAGATCATACAAATTTCAGATTTTTCTGTCCATATGGTCTTTGCTACAACTATTCCACTTGGCTGTCATGAGGTGAAACAGTCATAGGCAATATGCAAATGAACAAGCCTGGCTGTGCTCCAATAACATTTAATTACGGACTCTAAAATTTGGGTTGCATATACGCTGTACGTAGCATGAAATATTCTTTCTCATTTTATTTTTTTGTCTTAAACATTGAAAACTATGAAAGTCAGCCAGAAAAATACACATGAGGTTGACATTTGGGCTTCACCTGCTTGCCTTTGGCGTAGGACATTGATTTGGACTCACATCTCCGTCTTCTGTTTGACCCTGGGCAAGTGGAGCTCAGTGAGTGTGACCCTGCTCCAGAGACTGTAATAGCTCCTGCAGCTGGTAAGAATTCAACAAATACTTGTTACATGAATGCTTGTGTAGGAGTATGCAGTAATAATATTGCCCAATATTTTCTGAGCACTTATTATGATGTCGGCCGGTTGACAAATGCTTTATTTGTACTTTCTCATTTAATTTTGTTATCTTGGGACACTAAAAGCGACAATTATCATTCTACTCTGCTAAACATTGCAGAGTCTCCTTTAATCTTCTCAATAACTCTACAAGTAAATAGGCCCTGCTCAGGTCTTTCTCAGTTCAGGGAAAATACTTTTGGGGAGATTATTTGTCCATAATAAGGGGGTTGAAATGGCTGGTTTGTTAACTCAACACAACCCCGAAATACCCGGGAAGGAAGTAAGTGTGAAGAATTGTCTATATTGGGTTGACCTATGGGCAAGTCTTTGGCAATTTGCTTTAATTAAGTTAATTGATGTGGGAAGACTCAGACCACTGTGGGCAGCACTATTCCCTAGGCATGAGGCCCTGAACTGTGTAAGAGTGTGGAGAAGGTGACTTGAGCATGGAAACCATTCCCCTCTGCCATTGGCTGTGGATGTCATGTGGCCAACTGCCTGAAGCTCCCGGTGCTGTGACTTCTCTGTAGCCCAGAATTGTGAGCCAAGACAAACCCTTTGCTACCCCAAGTCACTTTTGGTCAAAGTAGTTTATCACAGTAACAGAAATGAATTAGGACAAAATTGGACTGGTGTCCTCTGCTGTAGAAACCCAGGGCCTAGATACCCTTCTTCATGAACTTGAACATGAGGTGTGCTATGCAACGGACGTGGTTGACACTGCTGTTGGTGATTTTTTCCACACCTTTCCTGCTCCTTTGGTTGTATCTAAGGCTTACGGTGCTTATTCTCTAGTGATCTCTATAATATTTAGAATGCTGCTTCAACTCCAGGTTTCTTTTAGAAGAGCTGAGAGGTTAAATTACAGGCTGTCAGAAATCTTCTCTTGTGAGAGCTTCTGTGCTTTGGTCCTCTGATGCGTTCTCATTATTCATTGCCGTCGCGGGTCTTGGTTCTTCCCTTAGCCCTTGGCTACAGAACTTTCAGGTGTCTTGGGTGTGAACCTGGTGGAGAGCAAAGGAGAAGGGAACCTAGAAAGGGAAGGCTCATCTAGCACAGATATGTTTGAGTCCCCAGAATGGCTGCTTCAAGGAAATCTACTTTTCTGATTTTATTTTTGATGTAATGCTATCCTTTCCATGGTATTAAAAAAAAGTAACAATATGACAGTCATGACATTCTCTTTTGTTTCCATAGCACTGTTTAAAAGCAAGTATGAAAGCAATGTTTACTCATCCTTCCAATACTTCTTTGAGATAGATTAAGAGTATTTTGTTTTTATAAGAACATTTTACATAGTTACAAAGTGGAGCTTTTTGTTTTAAGCCAAGGGCGGTGAGTGGTCCAGAGTGATTTCAACTTCAGGGTGACTGGTCACTTCTCAGACTGATGTCCACAGTTATTTTGGTTGTTAGCTTAGCTTTTAATGACTGAGTCATCTCTCTAGTCCTTGTCCACAGTTATTAAAATGAACACACACACACACACACACACACACACACACACACACACACAAAGACACACACAGCCAATGTGCTCCAGAACTTCTAGAAATAGAAAGATTTATCTGATTTTCAATTATGTGTTTGTATGTGGATTGGTGTGTGAATATGTGCATATGAGTGCACGTACCCTCAGAGACCAAAAGAGCATGTTGGTTCACCTAGAACTGGAGGTACAAGCAGTTGAATGGACCAGTGTGGATACTAGGAACTGAACTTAGGTTCTTTGCAAGAGTAGAATGTGCTGTTAACTGCTGATTCATCTTTCTGCCTCATTTTCAGAAATGTAAGGACACATTTCCCATATAGCACAAATATGGCCTTGATATTTAAAGATTCAATGTCCTTGTTTGACTGGTGTGTGCATGAGCCAGTTGAATGAGATGGAATTGGAAGATCCAGCTCGTTCTAAATAAATATTTGCTGAGAAGTAGAGGGATTGTTGATTCAGTATTTGGAAAACAAGCAGGAAGAGATAGAGCAGGAAATTCTACACCATGTGGCCAGAGCACCGAGCTCAAGTCAACTTCGAGGGCAAGACTGATGGTTTCTTTAAGATTTGTTTAATAGACAAAATGGGATGTGTATTTTAAAGTGGTGTTCTATTTATCCTTAGATAACAAGGCATTCTCAGTGTGGCAGAATTCCTGTAAATAAAGTAAAAAACTTCCAGAATCCCCTATAAACAAACATTTCAGATAATGAACAACTGTTAATTTTACATAAAACCAGCCAAGTCTTTCCATTAGGAGCTTTTAGCAATCTTGTACAGTTATTATCACAGGCATAACCTGGCAGGCAGGACAGATCATTAGTAACACGACAGAAGAATCGGAATGTGTTTGGCGGACCTCCCATTTCCTTGGGTACCCACATTGCTACATCTTTCAGTGCTCCACAAGAATGTTCTACTTATGTGAACCCCTTTTAATTAAAAATATATTTATTTATATGCATGTATGATGCGTATGTGTATATGGGGACTATGCTTGTGCCACAATGAACACATGGAGGTCAGAGGAAAACATGTGCTAGTTGGCTCTCTTCTGTTACCCACATGGGTTATTGGACTGGTGGCAAGGGCCTTTACCCAGAGAGCCACCACTAGGGTCTCAGACTTAATGTGTCACCCCAAATTCCTGTGTTGGAAACTGAATCCCTCATTGCCATGGTGATGGAACTGAATGCTTGATGAAGTGTTACAAACAGGCTCTGCGCTCATGTCTACACTAAGGCTGGTATGAAAAGAGCTTTGGGGAGTGGTTATGATACCTTTTATCCCTCCACCTTCTTCCTTACAGAGATGCAGTGAAGATCAACATCAGTCGCTGATGCCTTTAGACACCTCACAGCCTTCAGACCTATGACAAAGAAGCATTTTTGGTCCTTTATAGTTTACCCAGTTTCAGCAGCAGAAAACAGACTAAGACCCAGACTCCAGTCATCTCTGCTTCCTAATTAGTTAATTAGGGCATAAATACCAACTACCTTCTGGGTTATGCGAGCATGGAGACCAAAGGACAACATTGTGTTGTGTCCTATTTCATAACTGTTTGCTTTAATCCTCTTGACAGGGTAACTCACTGAGCCTAGAATCATGCAGCCAGCATGTCCCATGATTCTCTTCTCTTTCCACCTTCCTGGAGCACAAGGGTTACAGGTGTGTGCGTTTTGTGTGGGCATGCACACAAACACATCCAGACTTGGACATACGGGCTGGGGATTTGAACTCAGGTCCTCATGCTTGAGCAGTGGGTGCTCGTATCCACTGAGCCATTTTTGTAGCCCCCTTAAAACACTTCTTTACATAGAAACAAAGCTGATAAGTTAGTCATGGTATTTCTTGGTGCTAGGCTTTGGGAATTTATGAAGAATGAAAACGTTGAAAGCTTTAGAATATTAGGTATTTTATTCAGCTTATAAGGCCATTATTTTATGAAATAAAAGATAGCTGAATACCTATAAGTTGTGATGTAGATATACAACTTTCAGTAAAAATAGTTGAGCCCAAAAGAAGACTATTTGCAATTTTTTGCTGATGTATATTTGAAAAAGGGACATATTTTAATGGATTGGACTCAATAAAATTGAAGTGTTCAGTATTATGTTATAAAATCACAGATGAAATTGTCAATTGAACAATCCACATCAAAAGGTCAAAATCATCTAACATGATATGGAATTAAATTTTTTTTTTCTGTAGTCACTGTCTAACATCATATCTCATAGGGAGGAATTTGACAAAAACATAAGCTCCATTTTCAAACTCAATGTGTAATGTTCTAGTTGAACTGAGAAGCTTGGGAGCTTCCTGGCTTTCCCCACACCCCCTTTGGAGGATTGGTGGATGAGAAAGGAAGTCTTGTTAACTTCCTGAGAGGAGGCCACAGACCAAGCCCCGCCCCCTCCCTCCCGCATAGCATCTGCTGACACCTAGTAGGGCAAGTGAGTGGCTTTTTTCATCTGACATGGGGCTGTGGACATGAACCTAAGGGACGGGCTGTGAGTAGAAGCTTCCCTTCCAGCTGACACTGTGCAGGGCCACCCAGATCCTGAACACTCTGAAAGATACCCCTATCTTCCAAGGATAATCTGCCTTCAAAGGGCTTATTAGCTGAACAAATGTTCCATGCCTTAGTTTTAGGGTATGCAGCAGTCTTCAGAGAGTTGGTTAAAAGTCCAGCTAACTAAGTCTCTCTAAGGAAACTCCAAGAACCTATACAAAACTTAAGTGCAGAACTTCAGGAGGTTATAATAGAGTGGCCCTGTGTGTAGTGATTTAGTCTTGGGTCTTTTACATTGTGCTTTCCTGTCCATAAAACTAGATACAGACGTGATCGGTGGAATTATAATTAGATCCAAACTGATTTATTGCTGTAGTGAATCACAGAACAGTTGAAATACCATAAAACAAATACTTTCCGTTTGAACTCCAAAACCATTATGGAATCCAACCACTCAGACCAAGGCCTCCTACTTGAAGGTCTTGAAGAATTCCGGGTGTAATAGAACACAGTGACACTGCAGCATGCACTTGTCCATTTGCTAAACCTTTTATTTTCTAAATATTATGTTGATGCAGGTATAGTTTATATAACCCTGACCTTGAATTCTCCATGGCTAGCATATGCTTATGAAATGTAAGGTAGACTGTTTATGTGAAATTATTTTCTTTGTTTGTTCTTATACAAGGTCACACTTTGTAGTTCTGGCTAGCCTGGAACTGACTATACAGACCAGATTGTTTTTGAACTCATAGAGAGTTCTGCCTCTGCCTCCTGAACGTCCTGAGTACCACTACCACGCTTAAATGGATCTTTCATTTTTTTTTCTCCAATCAATTCACTGTTATCAAGTGTGGCTTTTTATACATATATACACACATACCACAGACATTGAATTGTTTCCCTCCTTTGAAAATCCCTCTGTCTCTGTCTCTGTCTCTGTCTCTGTCTCTGTCTCTGTCTCTGTCTCTGTCTCTGTCTCTCTCTCTCTCTCTCTCTCTCTCTCTCTCTCCCTTTACCGTCTCTGTGAGTGCACATGCATAAGGAACCCAGTAGTAAATGTTTATCTACCCCATGTTTTGAGACAGGGCATTTAACTGGGACCTGGGCTTGCTTGATTAGGTCAGGCTGGTGGGTCAGCAAATGCCATTGAACCTCGTCTCTCAGTATCCCCAGCCTGAGACTGCAGATGTGCCTATGCCTAACCCAGCTGTTTATATGGCTGCTGGAGATTTGAACTCAGGTCCATGTACTTGTTCAGCAAGCATTTTACCAAGTGAGCATCTCCATAGCCTCTCTTCAGACATTTCTACTGTGGGCATATCAAAAGGAATAGTATGGTATTTGGTATTTTTATATGTTTTCCCCAACTTCCTCATCTGATAAGCTGTCAATTTGTAATCTCTTTAAAGCATCTAGATACTAAAGACCACCCCTTGGCTAACAAACCAGTGTATTTTTGGGTTGATTTTCTAATTCTTCTTCTTCTTCCTCCCTTCCCATCTTTCCAGTGTTCTAAGCTCCTAAATTCCCTGGTCAGGTGGCCGACTGCCTTACTCTGCCCTCTTCTCTGGATCCAGAATGCAAATAATGTGATTACCTTTCTCATAGAGAGAGATTGAGACCTATTTTGGCTTTGATAAACATTCCTAGGCAATATACACAGAGCAGATTTGCTCCAGGGCTAGGGTCTTAATAGGACTCCATCTTATCAGGCATTTGTGAGGAAATGCTGAGCAGAGCAGGACTGACTTGGGCTGCCTAATGTGGTAACACCCCTGCCTGCCTCTCTAGCCAGCGATACTCTTTAGCCTAGTCGTAACTCACTCAAAGTAGGACTCAAAGGAACAAAATTCAAGCTGCCTGCTTAGTCCTTCCGAACATGGAGACAGGAACTGCTGTGTGCTTGGGAGGCTGGCTCCAGTACGTCCTCAGTGACATGAGCCTGGTGGTTTGACTTCTTCTATCAGTTCCCAAACAGCTCCATCACTTAGGAACTAAGTCTTTGGGAGACCACTCAAGATTTGAACCACAGCATCCTCTCCAATCCACCCCATTGTCCCTTCAAGCTTTTCAAGGCCCTTTGACATTCAGTTGTAGTTTTGTCTTAGGAGTCATGACAGGAAGATCTTTTGTTCATAGAGTCTCCAAAAGATGGATGGCTTAGAATTGCCACATTATTGAGTCTGGAGGTGGTGGCATCGATTGGGCTGCATATGTATATTTCAAACATCACTATGGAAAGAGTCCAAGTGTCAAAAAAATCATTTCAGCTTTACATTTCTAAAGGCTATGATAAATAACAAAATCACATAATTCACAAGTTAATAATTATGTAGCATCAGTAACCCCCAACATCTCTCGGCTGACAGACATTACTAAAAGAGTGATCCAACCCAAAGGACACATGCACTAAGAAAGCACACTATTAGGATTCTGTACGAGTGCCTGTTTTGTTGGAAAAATACCTGAGGCTTTTCAATTCTAAACACTGCAAATTTTCACTAATTTAACTCTGTTCCAGTTAAATGACCAGATAGTTTACCATTGCCCAGTCTGGTTTATTTCTTCTGGAGTGTTACTCTTGTCCTCTTTTGGGTTTCTCTGCTTTATAGTGAGTGTGTGTGTGTGTATGTGTGTGTGCGCGCGCGCGCGCATGCTCTGTCATGTGTGCGCACTGGAGATTAGCAGAAAACAGCCAACAACATTACACACACACACACACACACACACACCACACACACCGTCTTTGACTGAGACCCAACGATTTGCAGATTAGAGTAAGTAGGATGGCAGCAAGCCCAGGAAGGCACCTGTTTATGCCTCCCAGGTACTAGGATTACAAGCCTGCATCCCTCCGCTCAGCATTTTACATGGGTACTGGGGTGTAGAACTCAGGTCTTCATGCATGTAGCTGAGTTTTATTTAATGAGCTATACCCCTCCCTCATTGTTTTCTTCTTGACCCACTCTCTGTCTTGAGGAAAGATTAATGCCCCTTTTGGGTTAAGGGTAGTTACTTTATTAGCTGCCTGGCTGGCTTTAATATTGGGATGCTGGTTTCCATGAGAGTCGGCAGAGTTTCTGGGGGAAGTGTGTGCTTGTGTGAAGTGTGACTGATGAAGTCCTGGGCTCTGCAGGGCACGCCTGGTTTGGTGCAGTCACTGGAGCTCAGAGATGCTGGCTCGATGATGAGTCTGGCTTGCTAGAATCACTTCTTGCACTTCTTTCTCGGCTGGGGACATTTATTCAGGAATCACTGCCATGGCAGGCTGAGTGAAAGGGGTCACCTTGGTGTGTATGAAGCAACGGCTCACATGACCCATATCTATCAATCCCAGATGTGGGCGTGGTTAAGCCTGCTGTTTGAGAAGGGACAGACTCATTCCCTTGGTTGAGATTTATCTGATGCTTGTTATCAATTGCACTTAAATCTCAGTCCCCCACCTGCACTTCCTGCTGGTGTCTAAGGCCTCTTTTGCACACTTCAAGTGTGGAGGCTGCCGTTACGGGAGGAAGGAAGGTTGAGTGGCGGTCAGGTCTATAAAAGCATCAGGGGAAAGCTTGGATAGGTTGAAGAATTAGTATAAAAACGTTTTAAAACCAGTTTTTCTCTGTCCTGCTGTCTCGCAAAAAAAATCATATTTTTTCCTCCCAAATGAACTTAAATCCAAATTAAAAAAAAAGCAATGCTGTCTCTTATTCTAAGTTAAAGTCACACAACACCCTAAATATGTGTTTGATCGCACCCATCTTACATATTGATAAAAAAGAATTAGAACGTGACTCTTCTCTTCAGATGTGTTTTCTGAAGAGCTGCCACGAACACGAAGCTCTTCCACCAGATATGGAATAGGAATATTCACGGCAGAGCTTTCCCCCTCTGGCTGCTTAAGATCGCCCTGTCATCAGGAATCGCTTGGAAGCTAACCTCAGACCGGAAAGTTCATGGCCGACACCACTTTGGAGAGATTAAATGGTCATCTGTATCTTTTAGCCTGGACCAGAAACAGAACTTGAGATAGAATTTCAGGGAAAAACTGGCCAAAGTATACACAATCACACTTTCGTTGTCTTTGAAATTGAATTCAGAGCCCATTTTGGTGGTAAGGATACAACTAGATTCCTTATGATTATGCAAAGAATATTGAATTATAACCTAAGAGGCCCCCATGTTAAAAAAAATAAAAACCCCAAGGAAACACTGAAAGGAATGCAAGGAGAGAAAGAGGAACTGAAAGGCCGGAAAGGGTTGGGGATGGGGCTGTCAAATGCGAGGAGTCAGGAGACAGACATTTTAGCTGATGGGGGGAAAAGAGGAATACAAACTGGTGCAGCCCCTGTGGAAATCAGGGGAAGTTTCTCCAAGCTCAAAAGCCAGGACGACCATATGACCCAGATATATCACTCCTGGGCATGTACCAGAAGGACTCGCCCCACCCCGGAGACACCAACACATCCATGGGTTATTACTGCTCTATTACAAAGAAGAAGAAATTCAGTCATCCTAGATGTCCATAAACAGATGATTAGATGATAAAAATGTGGCACATAGACACTTCGGGACTTTATTCAGCCATAAAGAAAAATGATATTATGAAGACTTTCAGTAAAATGTATGGAATGAAAGACAAAGTAGTAAGGCTAACCCAGGCTTGGAAGGACAAATATGGCGTCTTTCCCCTCGTATGAGGAAGCTCAGCTTCTAACTTTTATACATGGATATTTATGTTTCAGGAGTGAGCCTGTGCCTAGCTCATGACAATAGAAAGGAGGACTGTGAGACTTGAAAATGTGGACTTGGAGAAGAGCATGGAAGGGTAAGGGGACATTACCCTTATGTGCTATGATAGGGAAAAAGGGAACACTGGAGGGTAGCATGGCACGTGCGCAGAACAGGGTGCGTGCAGCCCAGGACAGGGATAGGATAGGTTAGGAAGGGAGATTATTGCAAACCAAGTGTGGCCGGAGACCGTTGTTTTGTTTGCTTATTGAACAAAAAGTGAGCCATGGTATGGAACCATACAGTTTCACAATGCCTTGGCAAAACTCTCATAAAAACGATTGGAAGATTATAAAATCTTGAATGGGAGAGAGAGGAAAATCCCAACTAGCCCTTCCTACGCTTTCTCTAAGGGGCTCCCATTTTGTAGCCTGTAATCCAAGGCAGCCCGGTGCTTCCTTCAATGGAGAGGTCTGAACATCTGGTATCCGGTCGCATTCCCAGTATTCCCGAGCCTCGTCCTTTCTCTCATCCCAGTGTTTCTTATGCTCCTCCTTGGTGGTGAACATCCTCAGCAGGCCAGGCCATAGCACAGCAGTGATGGGGCACCCTTCTGCCCTTGAATGGGGACAGACCTTGACTTTGGTGTTGGGAGTGGCTCCTGGGCTGCTTGGCCTATGCTTCTGTAAACAGTCAGCTACGAATGTTTCAGTGTCTTAAACACAGGATGGTCGCTGTGTTTCAGTCCGCGTCCATAGTGTAGGGTGGCTAAGGGACTTTCCCCAGTATCTTCTCAATTTTCCTTAGAACGCCACACCATTTCACGTGTTTTCTGCCATGTGAGTTTTCACAGATTGTGGGACTCAACTTTCCATCATAAAATATCTGAGATAATCAGTGCAGAGATGGCTCTTAGTTTTGGGGGATTTTGGTCTGAGAATCACTAGTCCTGTTATTTGGACCACAGCCTGGTAGAGAATGTGGAGCAGAATAAACCCTGCCACTCCATTGCCAGAATGCCAGAAAGAGCAGAGGAGCATTCAAAGCTACTCTTCATTTTTCACAAGTGTCCCCAGCAGGGGCCAGGTCTTCAACACATTATCATTTGGGGGGGGGGGGCTCTCACCAAATTGGAGCACAGGTGAATATTTTGCCAAACACTGTATCTTGGAGCAGTAAGTGTTGCCAACGTTGCGGTTTCTAAAAGTAATTTCCTGTCTGTCCTGTTGTGTAATTTTCATTTTAGATTTCTATTGTTATAGTAGACTTCCACCTGATCCTAAGTTCTGAATTTATCAAGAATGACTAAGCTATGCAGCAAACAGGAGGAAGTTCAGTCAGTACACTGCCTCCCAAACAACCATGAGAAGGTGAGTTTGATTCCCAGGACCCATGTAAAAGGGACAGGTGCGGTAGTGTTTACGTGTAGTGTCGGTACTGGGGTAGAAGAGACAGGGAGAGCCTTGGGGCCAGAGTAGCCTGGTAAGTTTCAGGCCAGAGAAAAACTGTTTCCAAAAAGCAAGATTCATCTCTGGCCTTACCTGTACACACACACACACACACACACACACAGACACACACACGCACGAGGAGTGAGTGACAGATAGACAGACAAAGACAGAAAGCTACACACACAGAGAACAAATTAAAAACAACTCTCGATGTCTTAATTGACAAAGGGTTATTTCTTAGTGCTATTACAGCAGTTATCTTGGGCTAGGAGACCCAGGCCGATGGATGCCTTTTATAGTCACTTGCCCAGGCTGATATCTCAGTTAATTGCTGTTGAATACAAACAAGTTTCGATGTTAGTAGTGAAAAAAAAAAAGTCACTATTTACTTATTTGCTAACTTGCACCTTAGCTTGTGTTTATTTAGGCAACTGTTATTCTGAGCACTTGAGAACATTCCGTCTCTTGACTGTTGGCTGGGAAGCACTGGCTGTTAGCCTCACTCATGTGTCTGGGGATCCCTGGGAAAGCTGTGTCTCTCCCAACATCTGCTCTTTCATCTTTAATGGAATCTAACCTGGCCTTGAGTACCCCTCAGCTTTGTCCCAAGCAAGAATGAGAGGTCATATGTCAAAGCTTCTTGTGGGCTAGCTCGGATAGCAGGGAAGAAACACGTTCCAGTTTTTGATGTGAGAAGACTCAGAGAATTTATAGCTATTTTTAAAAGTCCACCATAGAAGGAAAATGAGACTGGAGCACCTGCTCTTAAATCTGTCTGGGAATACCAATTGTTACATTTTCTCACAATCCCATAAGCCCCCTACAAGTCATACGTGACCATTCTAATTCAAGGGAGGGTGGAAAATGAACTCACCTTCGTTAAGCAAGTAAAAAACTGAAAATATTTGGACATTAGGAATAACGATGTTAATAACTTTTTCACTTTTATCGCTGATAATAAAGCCTTTCATGGTTAGGAATTGATGGCTTTTCTGAATGGATTTTTAGCAGTTTTTTTGTTCAAGTTGCAGAATGAACCGATCATCATGTTCAAGAAACATGTCATTCTTGAGTGTGTTTCCGGCTTCCATGGTGCTTCTTTATATACGACCACAAATTCTCTAATACTTAGTCATTCTATAGACCTTCTTAGAGTAAGAATAAACTTTCATAGCCACTTTATCAATTACTTGCCTCTGTGGCATCTCATCACAAAGGACATCGTCTTTTAACATTATCTCATGTTTATCACATACAGGTGACGTGAGCCATCAGCACATCTTATTTCCTTAGTTGAAAAAGAAGAGTGCAGTTAATAGATACACAAAAAATGATGCAACAGGAGTCAATCTTGGTTGTCGAAAATTTAAATTTAGTAGAACTCTTTCTGATGTGGACTTCGAGGAGACATCATCTTGGGGAGAGATGGCCCATGTTGGTGGGATGGAAGGCTGGTGAAAATGGAGGTAGGTCAGTGTGAGTCATACAGGGCTCTTAACTTTTCCTTGAGACCAACAAACCAAGGCAAGACAGCTAAATACAACTACGTGTGCGTGTGTTCATATATATATATATATATATATATATATATATATATATATAAACTTTAAGAAAAATTCACAAGTACAACTTTAGCTGGAGTGAGAGAGTCTTAACAAGCTGTTGAGAAGGCAGCTGGCAGGGCGCTTCGGGGGAAATCTGCAAGGCTAATGTAAGATAGGATTGATGTAGTGGTGGGGAGTAAGGTCGCGTGAGCCTGGGTGTTCAGGCCCCGGCTCCTCTGTTTCCTGGCCGTGAATCTTGACACCAAGAGTGTCAAGGATGGCTCCATTCCACATTCCACAGCATCCTTGAGATGTCAGTGGTATATGACATGACACGGCCCTTGGAATGAATCTAGGAACAGTCTTAACCACTCTCTGGGCCAGGAATAGAAAGACTCGTGAGATCCTCGCTCTCTTCCCTGTGAGCCAGATGAAAGGCGAATTGTTGGGGGAGACTTGGAAGAGGTCCAAGAAGATTGAAAGAGCTTTGGCCCTTGGATGCATTTAAGGTGCAGCCCCACCATCCTCCTGCATCAAGCTGACCCACAAGCAGCAAAGCTTTTGTCCTGCAGCTAAGATGTGGGGTTTCTCTGTCACAGCTTCATGTGTTATTCTAGTACAGGTGTGATTTTAGGTGAGGTTGTCTTAATCAGCTTTCTCTCTGGATTATGAGCTAGAAGAACTCATAACTTCCTGTTGACGTTTCTGACAAATGTCAAAATGAAGACTTCAGGTACTTAAGAACATGTCTATCGGGAAGTGACTAGTCCATAAAAGACCAATATTTACTGTAATTATTATCTCTAATTGGGTTCTACATTGGAAGGTTAGTGTTTGATCTTTCCTTTCTCCTCTCCTTCCTCCCTTCTCCCCTCCCTCTTTGTCTTTGTTCATTTTTTCTTTCAGACAGGGTATCGTGTATCTGAATCTATTTTCAAATTTAATATGCTCTGGGGGATGACCTTGAACATCTAATCCTCCAGCCTTCACTTTCTGAGTGCTGGGATCACCAGTATGTGCCACCAGGTCTGGTTTTATGTGTTGATGGTTGGGTCCAGGATTTCATATATGCTAGGCAAGTACTTAGCAATGGATCTGCATCTCCAGACTTGAGCATTTCTTTTTTTGAAGTTGGAGTTAGCAGTCTTGAAACGATATTTGTCCTGATGAAGTCAGTTATGATAAATATCTTGGAAGGGCTATTTTACAATTAATAGCTTACTGTATGATAGGCTGGACACCTTTGTTTAAGAAATAAAATATGGAAGAACGAATGTCCCTTGGAACAGTCTCTGTAAGCCCTGTGAAATTGGAGGCCCCTAACCTCCTGAGATACTGGATGTCAGTAGGTGTTTGGTGAGACCTGAGCTGATTATCCAGGTGTGTTCATTCTAGGCTCTGTCAAGGTGCTTGGAGCTGCCAGTTTACTTCACTCTTATAGGCCCTGCATAAAGCCAGGACACTCTTATTTCTGTTTTCCTGCCATGGAAATTGAGTCTGACAAAGCTACTTGAGTTAGCAAATGGTGGAAGCAGGATTTGCATAGGATGGTCAGGCTCCCAGATGGACACTTTGTATCAGTGTGCCACCCAATCTAGTTCATACAGATCCAGTAATTATCCACAAATACTGTTCAACCATTGAGAAATGTTCCTTGGTGTCTTGGTTTCGTTTCATGTTGCTATAATAAAATTCTCCGACAAAAACAGTTTAAGGGAAAAAGTGTTTCTTTGGCTCATATTTCCAGGCCACAGCCCATCAAAGTAGGGTAGTCAAGGTGGCAGGAACTTGAAGAAGCTGTGAACACTGCATCTAAGGAAAGTGCAGAGAGCAGTGAATTTATGTATGCATACCGGGGCTCAGCATAAGTTCCCTTTTTCATTCAGCCCAGGGCCCAGCCCTTGAAGTGTATCATTAAGATTCAGGGTAGGTCTTCTCACTTCGATGAATCCAATTAAGAAAATCTCTCACCGGCATGCACATAGGCTGCCCTAATCCAGACAATTCCTCATGGAGACTCCTCCTTGGAGGTGTTAGCTTGCATTGAGTTGACCATTAGAACTAACCATCACACTTGGTTTATCTTCAGAGACCTACATCACTTGTGTCTAATCAGAGCCTTCTGTACAGTAGTTAGAGTCTTGATCCCTTAAGATACTCAAATCTGATGAGAGGAGGGGCTGGGAGACATTGTCATGGAATTGTCGATCACACCATTTTAGAGATAGGCACAGCCTCTGCTGGTGTGGCCCGTACTTTACCGCCTAAAGACAAATAACCCTCAATGTCCATCTTCAGACCTCCAGAAGTTTCAGATACAGATGTGGTGTACCTTCCAAATACACACCAGCCAGCATCTTGAAGTCTCCAGCATCTGCCGCTGCCTTGGAGGAAAGAAAGTGTTCCTCTAAAGTAGAAGCGAAATTCACACTTAATATTCCCCAAATCACCTTCGAGGCTTATCTCCGTTTCCAGCCATTTTGTGATGGGCATCGCTGCTTATTTTATGTTACAGGTTACTCACAATGGATGATTTTAGTTCATAAGAGATCACAAGGTGAGTGACAGGCTTGCTGCCACTATCTCTCTCCAAAGGTGCTTGTGTTCATATATCTATAGATCTAGACAGGGAGAGGATATAGGCCAGGTTGACTCGTGATTGTTTTCTCTGTAAAATTTCTGTGTCTGGGCAATAGCTCTGATCTTAAATTTTATTTGGCATATTACAGAGTGTGCTAGTTTATCAGAGAGGTAACAAATGGATTTTTTTTTCCTTCCGAATTTCAATGAAAGAGGAGTATTCATCTTCAGTATTGATCTACTGTGCCTAGGGGTGCTTGGTGATTAGCACTCTCCTGTATTTATAGAGAATTTGCACTTCATAAATGTCGAAAGGCACTTTGCTTTACATAAGTGGCCGTGTTCCGTCATCTCACAAAGTTAGCAATTATCATGAGAACCACACTGGGGAAAGTGGGAAGTAAATAATCACAGAGAGGAACCAGCATGGTTCTTGATAGAACGGGGCAGCAAGGAGACATTCTTCCCTCTCTGTTTTACTTTGGTTGCACGTCCTTGACCATGGAGCCAGTGCCATGGGGACTTTCTGAGCTCCGTTTTCTATTTGGTTTTCTGCATCAAAGGTCTCCTTCTCATGAGGTTGAATGCCAAGTGGTCCAAAAGACAATCACCACCAACCTACCGAACAAGCAAACAAACGAACGAACAAACAAACTCCTCTTTCCACTTGGGACGCTCATGCTGAGACAGAACACTTCATTTTGAATCTAGGAATCAGAAAGGACAGTCTTTGGGGGGCTCTGTGGAATTATTATATTAGGGTTTATAAAGAATCTTTTATATACTTTTATGACAATATAAGTGAATATTTCAGACAATTTTTGAAATTTGAGATGGAGGGTTTATAAGTAGTGCTTGTGAGCCGTCCTGACATTTAACCTCCACCAAACTGACCAGCTCTTTCATGTCCTATAGACAAGATCGGTGCCTATAGAGGTTTTTCTTGGTCCTCAATAAGGCCTCTGAAAAGTTGTCATAGCAACAGTGGCAACAGATAATAAAACAGGCTGAGAAGGTGGCCTCACTGGCCTTCAGGCTTTGTTAGTTCATGCTGTCGTGGGCTGTAATGGCTTGTTCACAGATAACATTCCATTTCAAAAATGCTCTATTTTGGAGACCCCTAGAAGAGGCATATCTTGTCCTCAAAATGACCACTTAGGCCTCTCCCCCTTTGTACCCACCATCTGTACGGTTAGCCTGTGCTTGATCCGTGGGCACAGAGATCGCCATTCTCAGCTGAGTTATTCCTGATCGCAAGCTTGCCGAATGATGCTAAGCTGGCGCTTGTCATCTTTCCTCAATTGCTTTCTGTGGATCACTCCGTTTTCCAGCACTGTGTGGGAGTCGTGTGAAGCTCTCTTTGTTCAGTCTGCCAGCAGAGTCTGAGATGTCCTGGGTGTTTTTCCAGCAGGCTGCTATCACCTACACATGGTTGTTATGCATGTTATGGCTCTTGCATTTAATGACTGTGTTAAATGATGTTACTCTCATGGTTCAGAGGGATGGTGTGTATTTTAAGATGCTGAGACTGAATGATGTGTTCCATCTGTCTCTCTGGCAAAGGGTTTTGCTTCAAGTTTTCTGTGTTAAGGGTCTGAGGTTGTCACATTTATGTCATTTCTTCTCAATGTCAAAACTTGTCATGTCTTCTTGATAGACTAAGAAAAAAAAATCTACTTTCAGTTTTTTTGTCCTTGTTTGATGCTTGTGGCCTGATTTCTGGCATTTAAAAAAGTCTTCAGGATTTCTTTGAAAGTTGCGGTTTTGGTCTTTTATCTGCCCAAGTGTTTACTTGCCTCTGTCTCTTCCATGTGTTTCTTCCTTCTCCTTCTCCTTCTCCTTCTCCTTCTCCTTCTCCTTCTCCTTCTCCTTCTCCTTCTCCTTCTCCTTCTCCTTCTCCTTCTCCTTCTCCTTCTCCTTCTCCTTCTCCTTCTCCTTCTCCTTCTCCTTCTCCTTCTCTCCTTCTCCTTCTCCTTCTCCTTCTCCTTCTCCTTCTCCTTCTCCTTCTCCTTCTCCTTCTTCCTCCTCCTCCTTTTCTTCCTCCTTTTCTTCCTCTTCTTCCTCTTCTTCTTCTTCCTCCTCTTCCTCCTCTTCCTCCTCCTCCTCCTATGTTTCTTGATGCTGAGGACTGAATCCAGGGTCCATGTATGCTAAGCACACACTCTACCTTTGAGCTGCCCTATCCAGTCTGCTTCTTAAGCAAGACTTTCTATGGCTCTGATACTGACCCTATAGGAACACAATAGGCACCTCATAAAATTTTGATCACGTTAAATTTCAGGTCGGATGCAGAGAGGGTGCAATTTGAATGAATACTATTTTCCTGGACCATATGTATGCTGAGGTGCTTTAGAGGGTTATGGCCTTATGTCAGGCAGCAGATTAGAGCTGAACTCACTGTGCTGATAACCCGTCATTCCCTGTGTAAATCAAGAGCAGATGTGCAGGCTGCAGGCAGAGAGTTCAGACTGACACAGTTCTACAAGCTGACCTGATAAGTAAGAATATTCACAGGCTGATGAAAATGTTTAAAAAGGAATATTTGTACACTGGAAAATTGTATGTTGGAAAAATGCCTACAACTGCTCTGGGAAAGCCAAACCCATAGTCATTCTGCTCTTGAGGAAGCCAAATCTATTTTGGGGTATTTTAAAAATCAGATTTATTGCTGTGATTATTTGAAATACTCTTATGGAGAGCGAACAAAGAATGTATTTTGCCTTTCATCCCAATAACTTGGGTGATATGTGGCCCTTGATTTTGATCAGTTGAGGTAGTACCCTGTGATAATAAATGAGGAGGCAGAGACGATAAACTGCCCGCTCCTCCCACTCACCTCCAGCCTTTAAACACAGATTGACTCTGGACATGAAAGGACTGTTAAGCAGTTAACCTGCACAAACAGCAGCCAGGCAGCTGAGGATGAACTGTCCTTTGATGGAAGCATCTCAGTGGCTCTTTAATTATATCCCCAAGGATTCGAATATCTTAACCAACAGAATGGCCGTGTGGCAAGTCTCCACTTCGTGGAGAAGAAGAAAAGAATCAGAAATCACAGATTAAATGACTCGGGGGTGGGGTTGGTGGGTCTCAGAACTAACCAAATATGGGGAGGAATCCTGAACAAGAAAGGGAGTAAATCACAATGTGCCCTGATGTTTCCAATTCCTGTTCTCTTCTCCCAAAGTGTAAGAATTGAATGCTGCTCCCAGAACTGAATCATCATAATTGAAAGGATTCTGGGATAAAATGCTCACTTTATGCTTCCCTAATAGGGAGATCATTACTAGAAAGACTACCTGCATTTGTTTGTGGTACTAACTTGTATCTCAGAGTAGCAAAGGTTAAAGGTATAAAAATCTTTTATGTCTGTTTATAGGTGTCGATAATGCTTTTATTTTCTGTTTAAAAGATATTGTTCTAGGTGTCAGAGCTACCTATATATCAACATTGGGGAAGGTAAGGTAGGAAGAACAGTGTGTTCAAGGCCAGCCTAAGCTACATAGTGAGTTGAAAGCCAGCTTGGGCTACAGAGTTAGTAGACCCTGTCTCAACAACAACAACAACAACAACAACAACAACAACAACAACAGCAGCAGCAGCAGCAATAACAACAACCACCTGACCCAAACACTAAAATAAAAGGATATTGGATACTGGCAAATCCTTTTGATCTTAAATTCTTTTTATCTCTGAAACAGAAATAATATTCTTACTAGTATACTAATTTCAGGGATGTATGGATTAAGAGGAAAAAGGAAATAGCACAATGTCACTAGGATATAATTATGATATCACCAAGCACAAAATTGGGGCACAGGGCACAGGAAATCCTGGATCAAAGATAATGAAGACTCAGCTACCTGGTTCTGCAATTCACGACAATTCAGTTCACTTCATTAGATTTCAGTACAGTTCAGCAGCCATTAGCTACAGTTCTTTGGAACGTACTGCAGTAGAACCCACAGAGCATAAGAAGATACAATTTGGTCCTGGTGCAGGTGTGGTAGTAAAGATTGTAAGACCAGTATAAGACCAGTAGACAAACTTAGTACCCATAATAGAGGCAGTATTCACCTCACAAGAGCTTTAGTTAAAAAGTACCACAAGGGTCACGATCCTCACGTGTGACAATTGTTTCCAGGGCACAGGACAAAACTGCAGAAGCAGCTGAGGGCAGTCATTGGTAGTGCTTACTGTGAACCCAATAAAGGTTATATAAAGATGGGTGTATATTTGTGGCACAGGATAAGTGCATGGCTGTTATCCTGAGGCCCCCTCTCATCGTGGACACTGCATGGTCTAGGAGGGACCGTAGCTGCTTTTGCTCCAGCTGACCTATGTTCATCTCCTTCTGGCTCTGATTGTCGGCTTTGTAAAAATTGGTAAATCCTCTTGATTTTAAATTCTTTTATCTCTGAAATAGAAATAATATTCTTACTAGTATACTAATTTCAGGGATGTACGGATTAAGAGAGATAATACATGTAATATACTGAGGACAACATCTGGCAAGATCATTTTTTAATCCACATTTTTCCTTTTCTCACCAAGTAGGCAAGTCCATCCATTTGCCTGCTGCTTCATTATTTTATATTTACTTTAATTTTTATTTATGTGAACGTACGTGTATCTCTGATGCGCAAGCATACATGTGTGGCAGTGCCTGCAGAGGGTAGACGAGGGTGTTGGAGGAAGAGTTACAGGCTATGGTAAGCCATCTGACCTGAGGGCTGGGAACTAAACTTGCATCCTCAGCACCAAAGAAAGGAAAAAAGAAAATCAAGAATCTGCAACCAATCACAGCAATGTGTATTTCCTAAAATGATGGGAATTGAGTGCTCTGGGGAGGATATGAAAACTAGCATTGATATTCAGAGGGTAATTTCAATCCTATATAACTTGTCCTAAAACTGGCCTTCTTCACTCGTGACTTACGACTGAAAAGTGGCCATGTTCTTCTTGTGAATGTCTGACTGATTAACAGTGTATCTTAGATCGGCTCTGATTTCTTTCCATATTTGAGTTTTTCTTTTTGCTAAAAATTGAGTAACACCCTTATGACAAAAGATGGCGGGTGCTTTCTAACTACCCCTCTCTGGACCTCTAGACTTTGATGTCCAGTTCATCATGTGTGCTTTCTTACCTTGCATTAGACATTTCCAGTTTCTCTTTCTTTGTTTCTTTGTCTTATTCTTTGCTTCTCTCTCTTTCTCTCCCTTCCTCCTTTCCTCCCTCCTTCACTTCCTTCCTTCTTCCCTCCCTCCTTCCTTTCCTTTTTTCCTTTTTCTTTTAGAGACAGGGCTTATCTGTGTAGCCTTTGCTGTCCTGGAACTGACTCTGTAGACCAGGCTAGCCTCAAACTCAGAGATCTGCCTGCCTCTGCCCCTGGAGTTCTGAGAGTAAAGGTCATTGTCACCATGCCCAACTTCTTTTTCTTGAGGGTTTCTCAGACACATGAACTTTCAACTCCCTATTTTTCTTTGTCTTCCATTTCTTTGCTCCATAAATATTTACTTTTATGTAAAGGGAGCATTCAAAAAAAGCTTTATTAAGTAAAAGTCTTCATTTCTTGCATTTAAATCTTTATTCTAATGACCAAATTCTTAGTTATCATGGGACTTTTCTAACTCCCCTGATATGTCAAAAAATTACAAAACACTTTGTCTGGGAATATCACAGTAAATGGGTATTTTTAGTCATTTCCTACAATGATGATCTTAAGTATCATATACATGACTCAGTGAGAAGAGTTATTTAAGGATAATATTTCCTTATGTCAATTATGGACAGGCTTCTTTATAATCTGTTTCTTCTACCTTTTCTCCGTTTCTCTAGTTCATTTACCCAGATCACCTCATAAATGGGGAAATATGATTTTCTAAGGTTTCTTGTATTGCTTTCTCCCAATATTTTCCATCCACATTATTTACTGTACATAACTACATCTCACATTTCATTAGAATCACAAGCCAGGAGAATCACTTAACCATATCTCTTATTTACTTTTTAAGATTTATTTTTTGTGTGTATGGGCATGTGTCTGTGTGAATGTAAGCCATGCATGCACAGTTGCCCACAGAGGCTAGAAAAGGGTACCAGACCCCCCCCCCTCGGAATTATGCATTGTATGGGTTTAAGCAGTCCGGTATGGCTATCCTGAACTGATTTCAGGTTCTCTGGAAGAGCAGCAAGCTCTCCAATTGGAACCATCTCTCCTCCTCAACTTTTGGTGTAGAATGAATGGGTGTTTGTCATTTCCTTCTTCAGCCTACGTTTGCAGAGTCTTTACAGTTTGCTAGGCATTGGGCCATGTGCTAGAAAGTCAGGTGTGAACATGAGAGTCCCAGGAATGAAAGTTCATAGTTACCCAGCCCAGCTTTTCTATATTGTGCACAGTTCATAATCAGTTCTAGTATGTGACTAAGTCCCTTCTGTTTCACAATGGTGCCCTATTAGCTCTTCTGGTTAAATAGTTTGTTTATAGTTCTGTAAAATATTGATAACCAGAAGGAAAATCTAATTTCTTAGAAGTTTAGCTTGAACCAAAAGAGGATTATTTTATTCATCCAAACTAAAAAAAAAAAAAAAAAAAAAAAAAAGATTTGAACTGTTCTCATTGTGAGTGTTCCTCATTTGTTAGAGGAGTGGACTGGGCTGACTGACAGTTACGGAATCCAATCTGGAGAGGTGCATTAACAACCACACTTGGCCTCTGAGCAGAGGAGGGGAAGTTGGTGGGAATAGTTGCCGAACAGGCATTTTTAATACATGATAAAAATAACCTTTTCGATATTTAAATCATTTTGTTGCCAAGGGCATTTAATCAGGCCCATTGCCAAATGCTAATTAATGATACAAGTGGAGAATTTTATTTAAATTTGTTATACTAATATGTGGAAATATAAATAGAAACTGCCAGTTGAGAGGAACTTGTTAAAGGCTGGAGTGTGGAAGGCGAAGGGCCAGCATCATACTTTAAAGCAATAGATCCACGATGTTTCAGAAGCTAATTGAGGCAGAAACCTTGCAAGGAAAGTAATTTATTTATTAAAAAAATCTTTTAAAGCAAGATTTTAAAGGACTCTGACCCTTGGAAATGGTATGATTTAGGCTAACTTGGTTGTGAACAAGGTCACTGCTGAGTGTGTCTGAAAACAGCTTAGCTTCTGTTCTATGTGCAGCTTACTGGCAGAGATACTGCTGGGAAACACGCCATCCAGTGAGTTTGTTATTACATGAGCGTCAGCACACAGCTTAGATGGTCAAGGCCAAGTATGCAACATGGCTTCTTGGTCCACTGAAGAGACATATTACCTCAGCATAGTGGCGCCTGGCAAACATTTAAAATAAAAAGGTTATTGATCACACTCTAAAACAATGCTGAAGGCTTGACATGGTAAATGCATAAGCCAGTCACATAGTTGTTATCATTATCAAGTGTACTGTATTGTGCATGTTTGCATGCTGTCCTCCTATGTGACTGCAGTGTTACAAGTTTGGCTACCTCAACTTCATTGCAAAGGTGAGCATGTATATTATAGTACTAAAGTATCACCGGGCAACAGGACTTTAAAATCTATAGTCTTTTGGGGCCACTGGGCATCTTGGATTGGAATGTCTTTACACAACTCATTCACTTTTACATTTGTTCTTGGACGGCCTTGGCTCTCAGTTTACTTCTGACGGTGACGTGAAGCTGATGCTATCTTGTGCTTTAGGTCCTGTTGATTTTCAAAGGAAATTCATTATGGAGACATGGTGGCATCTATGGCTACGGCTAACAATACTAATAACTTGCCCAGCAGAGCAGTGCTGTACTGCTATATGCAGTCCTCTCTGTATTTCTGAACACCGTCTTCCACTGGCATTCCCAATGCTTCAGCTTTTTGCTTCTTATGCTCTTTCTTCTTATGCATATTTCCATGCTTTTTTTGTGGATGGAAATGAATGGATCACCCACAGGCAGATAATTCACCTAAAGGTAAGTGGATACTGAGGAGGATGGAGCACACACCTCTATATTCTTTCTTCATGTGAACAAAATTGGGAAGGTCATTTCTTTCCCCATGTTAGTGGACAGGTTGGCCCTTCAGACTTCTAAGCCAATGTCTAGTAGCTAGCCAGTTCCCTTCATAAAACGAGTGATTCTGGTGAAAGAAACAAAGCACTTTGGGTTAAGGAGGTGTTTCTAGTGATTGGTGTGGTGGTATTAGTCAGGACTCATTGAGGGAGGGAGAGGCACAATGATTAGGGACCTATAGGTGGTTGAACAAACTTGCAAGATTCAGTTGCTTTTATCCTGGTTGCTCTGAGGTTTCCTGCCTCAATGCCTGTGTTTTTATGGATTCCCCTTCTTGGTGTGAGCATCCCCCCAAGTCACACTTCATTTCTGTTCATCCATGTAGTCTCCTTTCACTGAAGAAGTCTCAGAGCTCTAATCACATAGAACTGGTGATTCACTTTGCTGAAAGAAGACAATGAATACATTTCTATCCCAAACCCTGTGGTACTGTGGAAAGTCATTTTGGAATTGCTTGTGTACCTGTGTGTTTTTGAGTAGATTCCTCTTCTGTAGTGAGTGGTGTGTGTGTGTGTGTGTGTGTGTGTGTGTGATAGCTTTGCGTTTTCTCCTTTCTCTGTAGCCTGGCTTAGGAAAGCTATGCAGCAAATATTTATTGAGTAGAGAGTGTGCACAAATATAGTATGTCAAGCTCAACAGCGAGTGTCATTGGTAAGATGCTAGCGAAGGTGTTCCATCCTCTTTGTGGAGCCGCCCTATTGACTCTGCAACGCTGTGACTGTAACACCAGAAAGGGACTGTTGTGTACATCCGTAAGTCAAACATTAACTTTTAACCACACATCCAAGTGGGGCAGACATCTGGGTGTGCTTAAGAGAGCTGTGCTTAGGTCTTCACCACCAAATGACTGTAAAGTGCCTGACAAGGCTTTCCAGTGCTTTGCTCACAGAAGGTCCCAGTCAAGATTTGGATTCTTGTGAGAGCCCTGGGTGATGCAAGTCCTTCTGCATCTTGAGGGGAATATAGTTTTAGTTGTTGGAGCCAAGACACTCTATCTGGAACCCTTGGGATAAAACAGACCTCAAGTTCTCTTCCCTTTACAAAGCAGGAGAGAGAGAGAGAGAGAGAGAGAGAGAGAGAGAGAGAGAGAGAGAGAGGCTTATAGAGTTCAAAGGACTTGCTCAAGGTTTCTTTGTTCTTGGCAGAGTCACGCAGGTTTCTGTACTCATCCATCCATCCATCCATCCATCCATCCATCCATCCATCCATCCGAAGGCCAGCGATTCTTATAACCAAGCTCCTCCTCAGGTAACCACAGAGAAATGGGGAATCTCTCCCTCCTTTCTCCCCTCCCCATCTCCCTCTTTCTGTTTCCCTACCTGTGATTTACTGCATTTCTGGGCTCTAAAACATCACCACTTAGGCATGGGTTTTCAAATAAGTCTCTTTAACAAACTGTTCCTTCCTACGCTGGCCTTAACTGTTCCCTTCCTTGGATACAGCATGACGACAGAGGTAGGGAACAGATGAGAACTATTATCCCCTCACATCTTAGTGTGGGTTGCCATGACACTGTACCATAGACTGGCTGGCTTAAACAAAAACATTTATTTATCACAGTTCTTGAAGGTCCAAGTTCACCATAAGGTTCTGATGGGGGCTTTTTCTAGAATGCAGATAACTGACGTTTTATATTCACGCAGGGCAAAACTGGTGTCCACACTTTTTCTGGTCTTTGTTTTTCAGGGCACTAACCCCATTCACAAGGGCTGCATCCTCATAAAATGGTTGTTCTCAGCAGCCCTATTTCCTTATTCCATCACATTAGGGCTTAGAATGTCAGCTGAGGGATTTCAGGGAGTGTTCGGTTTTTAATATCTGTTATTCATCTCACCTGTCTCTCACTTAAGCCTTTTATATAATTTTTTGTTTGTGCATGCATGTCTGCTTGCTTATGTGTATGTAGGTGCATATATGTGCATGGATATGAATGCATGTGTGTGCACATGCCTCTGGAGGCCAGAGGACAATCTAAACACTGTCCACCCTTCATTTTCTTTGTGAGATAGAGGTGGGGGTTTCTCTCATTGGCCTGAAAGTCTCTAAGTAGGCTAAGTTGTGTAAGCCCCAGGGTTCTACCGACCTCTGCTTTTCCAGGGCTGGGATTGCAAATGTGCTATGCTCAGGTTTCAGTGTGAGTCTGGGGACCTGAACCTCAGGTCCTCATGCTTGCAAGGGAAAGCATGTACTAACCAAACCATCCACAGTTTTTTTTTTTTTTTTTTTTAAGATAAAAAAATCTAACCCCCTCATGTTCCTCCAACGAAATACAAAACAATCTTTTGAATTTACTCATATGAAAGGTTCACAGGCTCCTTCCTCAGCCAAGGGGGCAGTATGCCTATGGCTCATTTTTCATACCTTTACTTTGTGCCATATAGTTTGACTACATTCTACTTGATTCTTGACATTTAAAAAAGTATTTTTATTGCTTCAAATGAAGAAGTGCGTTCAAGGTTAAGGAACTTTTCAAGCTCTTGTCTCCACAAGCTTCTGTTATGCAGAAAGGAACTGATGAGAGACACTCTCATCAGTCTGCCAGTTCTGCAGGGAGCTCTTGGGTCCCAGTTTTCCTGAGCTGTCACTCATGTTGGGGTGGGCGGGTTTTGGTGATGCAGCTGTCTTTGAGTCATTTGGGCTCCTGTAAGTAACGCTTCACCCTCACTCCTATAAGTAACCCCAATAAAGCTCATTGGTTCACCAAGTTGGATTTGGGTGGTGTCCTTCCTTTGATCTGGTTTTCTGTTTAGGGGTTTGTTTGTTCAAGGTTATCTAGGAATAGTGTCACACAGCACAGGTAGCTCTGAGCCACACAGCATGGGTGCTAGGAAGCAAACTCTGGTGCCCCTGTAAGAGCAGCCAAGAGCTTTAACTCACCACGCCATCTCTTTAGCCCCCCCAACTTAGCTTTCTGGCAGGGTTTTAACTGAACCTGGAACTTGCTGGCTGGTTAGAGTGATAGACCAGCAAGCCTGGTCTACTGGATTCTTCTGTGTCCATTTCACTGATGGTAGGAATACTGATGGCTTCCCACTGCCTACCATTTTTGACATGGATTCTGGAGGATGGACACAGGCTCTCCTTGGGCTTGTGTAGCAGGCACTTCGCCCACTGAGCCATCTCTCCAGCCATGTTGTTCCATGGACTTTGAACCCATCAACCTGCTGGGTCTTACACACAATCACCTCCAGATTCAAAACCAAACAAAACAGCTTTTTTTTTTTTTTTTTTTTTTTTTAAATCATGATTCCAAAATCAGAATGTTTGAATGGTAAATAAACACAAGACAATGACCCAAAGGCATATGTAGGCATTGTTTCAATTATGTGCATCACCCGGTGTGTGCCTACCTGCTCCAACTGATACACCAGAAAGGATGGCAACGATGCCAACATGGAAAAGCATACAAACTCAGAGCATATTGGATGATTCCCTTGTCTGTGCTACGTCAGTGAAGTGTGCGTTTCCTGCTTGTTTTTCTCCGCAGGCTTTCAGAGGAGACAGTGGAGACTGAGGTCCTTTGAGATGCAGTTGATTGAAACTGTGAGCACATTGGAGCATAAGGGCTGGAATTCATTAGCAGCCTTAAAACAGCAGCACTAGGCCCTCGAATTTTTGGAACATATGAATGGTAACCGTTGATTTCTCAACCCAAAGCAGAACATCTGCTCTCTCACAGAGCGTCTAGCAAAGACTGCAGTGTGGAGTCAGGTTGGGGCAAAGCTGTAAGGGAATGCATGCAGCCTGGATCATGGCTGTCCATGTGGATTTATTATTAGATGGCACTCAGCACAATTGCTTTCAGGAGAATTTTCAAGCCTCTGATGCACATCCATCCATCGTGTGGGTTTTATTGGACACTAATCCTCTGTAATGTTATTCTAGTAAAAAAAAAAAAATAAACGCATGTGAGCATGTGTCTGTAAGATGTAACAAACCATACTTAGAGTTAATGTAAAATGAAACTCAATTTGTTATTTTTTTTTCCCCCCAGGAAATCATAGTCTTTATCATCTTCCCTGCCCAAATCTTCGAGTGATGAAAAAAAATGTGAAGATAACAAAGGAAAACAAATGAATGCAGGCTGAGTTGTTTCTCATGCAGTAAGAGAAGACATCGAAGGCAGCCATGAAATAATGACAAAGGCATTTAACACTGAGTTGTTAAAACCACCAGGCATGTCTGGAGAGATGGTCATCAGATGCTCTCCATGCAAACCTAGTGACCTGAGTTTGATCTCTTGACACATGTTTTTAAAAAGCTGGATGGGGTGGCATGCATGCACAATGCCATCATTCCTGCAGTGAACTGGGAAACGGACTCAGGAGAATCGATCAGAAGCCCTAGGACTTGTTAGCCAAGAGTATACAGCCTAGAGACAACAAGAGAGACTTTGCTACAGAATCAAGGTAGAAGGAGAGAACCAATCCCCTGAAAAATGTCACCTTCATATATGCACCAAGGCATGCAAGTACCCACCCACCCACCCACCAACACACACAACACACACAAAGAAAAGGTAATGAAAACCATCAGGTAAATATCTGCATCCCATGAATAACCACACGTCAAATACAGTAATCCTTATTATTCATTCATTTTAATTTTAATTTTAGGATTCAGACATTGGATGCTGTCCCAGCTCTGCCATATTCTTCTGTGATTCTTGAGAAGTTATTTAAAGTTCCATAGGAGAGCTTATGTAAAATAGACATAATAATTTCTTCCTTGTGGGGTTCTTACAGAGACGAAATTGAAATACGCTGTGTAGGGGCCTACTAACCTGGCACAGAAGTTCTTCAAAACTACTGTTTAGGATGGGTGAGATGGCGGAAATGTGAAAGATGCTTTCTGTTAAGTCTGATGGTCTGAGTCTGATCCCTGGAAGGGATACGGTAGAAGGAGTCAACTAACTGTTTTGAGTTGCCATTTGACCTCCAGATAAGCACTGTGGCGTGTGGCCCCTACCCTCAATTAATGTAATTAAAAATAAGATAAAAACGCTATCTACCTTCCTGCCCCCACATCTGCTAGGCCTCTGCGCAGCTGATATTTTCATATGCAGACTTGATCGAATTGGATTATTTAGTTACTGCCTTACTAAATTAATTGGAAAGTGAAAGGCTGACTACATTAATTTTCTGTCTGCTGCTCTCTGAATACATGTGGTTTCTTGTTAGGAACTGATGGGTGGAGACCGGTTCAGCCAGGAGTGGAGATGCTCGGAGAGAGGACTCATTTACAGTGTACAAAACTGGTTAGTTTTGACTTTAATTCTACCATCTTAGCAAGAAGACGCCAAAGCGTTGGCCTTTGTTTTGTTTTCTGCCACACCTTCAGAGCACTGGTCACAGACTGCTTAGGGTGTGGGTGAGGCAGAGAGGGGGTGAGCAGGTGGCTTTCCTGGTTTCCTGTGCCAGGGCTGATATCTTGGTGGGCTTTAAAAGCCACACAAAAGAGCTTCCCAGCTAGTGTTTTTAAATTTTATAAACTGTACAGTTTATTGTAAGATATAAAGGGGCTTATTGAGTGGAAAATCATAGGCGCGAGATCAACAAACAGAATTAGATCATTAGACCCATTAGGAGCTTGGCTTCTTTCAATTTATCCTTTAACGGTCTGATTTCTGGAGTTGCATTTAGCTGACTTGATGGTGAGTGATTACCACTGCTCTGGGTAGATGGCCAACATCTCTGACTTCTCCTAATGGGTTTCCAAATAAGGCCATTTATTAATTAAATTAATTCAGCCTGATGATTTGATTGCCACTGCCTCCTTTTAGTGGAGCATCCTGTCTCTGTGACAGGGAGAGTGCACATGTATCTCTCACCTGGCAACTTTCAGCTGCACTACCCTCAGCTACTTTGTCTGTATGGCTAGAACACAGAACTCCCATGTGTCAGCGTGAGAGAGGATGAAATCTAAAAGCAAGATTTAATGGCACTGGTTGTTTTCAGACACAACAGGTGACTCTAAACGGTTTCTAACTATTCCCTCATGCCTTTTCAAGTCTCATATTAAAAGACTATCTTAAAACTTTTTCATTATTATTATTATTATTATTATTATAGTATCCCATAAGCCCCACCCCCTGTTCTCATGACTTTGTTTTTCTTTCTTGACACACTAAGTTTAATTAGGGTCGTACGCATGAACATGGACTAGGGGTTCTTTGCTGGAACAGGGCAACTGGAATGGTGGTTAAGCCACAGAAGAAAATAACCCCGTTTTCCAGCAAGCATTAATGACTAATATCTCCCTGGAGAGGGTGGAGCCTGGTTTTCTCTTCTCCCATTCATGGTGGAATGTTGATGGGGCTCCATTTTCTGAAGATAGCCACGACCACTGTGAGAGGAACAGGGTGACAACCCTGTCATGTCCAGAAGCCAGTGTTCTATAGCTCTCTTCCCCACCATTTGTCTCTCACATTCTTCTTCCTGCCCCGTCCTCCGAAAGCCTTGGAGGCCATCATGTAGATGCCCCATTTAGAAGGCCATCTTCTCATGGAAGAAAGCAAGAATGCTCCACGGGAACTGTGGATTTCAAGTTGCCTTTTAAAGACAAAGTCTCATTACATAGCCTACCTTGGCCTCAGACTCATGCTCTTTCCTACCTCGCCCCATGAGTGCTAGGAGAGACACCTTGCAATGTCGCTGTGTGCTCTCTTGTCACCCTCTCGTTGCCTTTGAAGGGAGGTGAGATGGAGGCATGAAGAAACCATAAGCCGTGGTACTTCCTTAGTGCTAAATGTTAATAATGAGATTAGCATCACATCTAGGGCTTGACAGTCTTCTCTTCCGTTGAAAGTAGATGAAAATTATCCTCAGACCTGGGGTTTCTACCAAAGTTTTCTTTATTTTTAGAGAACCATGACTTTGGTTAGGCCTATGCTGGTTGATCGTGGAGATGCAACCGATACGCCATTGGATTTAGAATGTGGAAAAAAAAAACATAGAAAAGAAAACGCAGATGTCTACAACTAGTCCAGATACCCTGGCCATCCATCAACACCACTCCATTCTTTCCATTCCATATCCAGTATCACGTTCACCGCGTCAGGGATATCTTTTTCTCTAGGTAAGAAATCTCCCCCACCCTCAATTTTTTTGAGCCAGTGCTAGAAGGAAGACACACTTTTCTGCCCCCCCCCCCCCTTCCTAGAGCCTCAAAAGGAGATTTCAGGCAGATTTTGTTAGGAAATGGTATTCATTGCTGAACTGAAAACTGGATTGCAAGTGCTTTGGGCATTCTTAGTAAATTATATAGCTAAAACCCGGAGCTATACTAAGCCCTTTGAATTTAATTTGACTGCTGGCGGCCATCAATGGCTAAAAGAATTTAGAAATCCCAACCGCTAATGCTTGAATATGCTGGTGGGGGATGTTGTAGGAAAGGCAGGTGGTGGGGGAGCCAAATAAAACAGTGGCCTTTACAGACGATTCAGAACTATAATAGAATCAAGGTGTGTTCTCTGCAGAATGCTACAAGTTGTGCTAATGTAATCAAGGCACACATAGCCTTGTGGGGTGGGAGTACCTTTTCCTTCTGAGCCATTAGGAGGACAGTTTGCCTCTCTGCTCTGCAGAGAGCCCACTTTGGGATACCTTGCCACTCCTTGTATTGCAGGTCTGTGTCCTGCTAACGCTTATTATATTCTGCCCTAACCTGACAGTTACAGATTAGTCAGTGTCTCTTGTCCTCTTTCCCACCTAATGTGACTCCAACGTCTGTCTTAAATAGTCCTGAGCGTTTTGCATATGAAATCGAATTAAACCATTTTCCAGGCTGTCTGTTCTCTTACCTTTCAGCAGGAATGAAGTTTCTCCTTCCTGTGAAAAAAATACTTAAAAGCAAGCAATTGGAGGAAGCTGGGGAGGGTTGGGGACGGAGATGGGGCTGGAGGGGGTGAACCATGCTGTCTGGCGCAGTTAGCTAATTGTCTCAGCCTTTGTTTTTCTCTTCCCCTTGAAGATGAGCTGTATTTTAATTACAGCGTGAAATATCTGTCTTGATTAGATGGTTAGGAGGTGCCAGTGCTTGGGTAAGAGATGCAAATTCGTGGAGAAGAGGAAGGTAGCAGAGATAATAGATATATCCCCAAACTTCCCGGATTCTTACAGCATTCATCCACTTTTGTCCAGGCTTCTCTTCAAGTACAAAAGGAATTTGGGTTTTCTGTGTTACGCAGTGGTCTGAGGTGGTGTCCTTTTAGCCTGGGATGAAGAATGTATGGACAAACGTGTACAGATTTGTGGCTTGAAAAAAAAAATTAGGCTAAATCTATGTGTCTTAATGCCAGGAGGAATGATGACCACTCAGGGCTGCCTGGGCTGTCTGCTTCACTTCCCACATTGAAACGCCTCATTTGCTAGCCAAGTCTAGAGACTGGGCAGGTGGTGTGGATATAAAGACAAATAAGGCTGAAACAACTTTGCAGTCTCTCATAGGTGGTGGGGGAGAAAAATAAATAGTACCTGGCCGTGTGTTAACGGCTCTCAGAACACACAAAGGTGCCTTTGTATAGCGCTGGGGATGGGAGCCCAAGGTCACCAGTTGGGACTTGAGAAGGTCTCAAGCAGTAGGTCATCTTGGTGCAGTCTTGAGGGTGGGTGATGGACGAAGGGCTAGCTTGTATAACTGGGACAAGAACTAAGCTGTCTTCAAGGTTCTTCAGTGAGGTAGGTATTCACTGGTAACATTAATGAGGTCACTTAGAGGTGGGGTAGCAGCCAGGTTTTCCAGCCTTTAGAGAGAGAGGGAGGCAAAGGAAATACTTAGGACTTTTCTCTAGAAAGGAAAGGGATTCTAATGGATTCTAATTATAGTGCCATTCTAGGCTTGAGGTGAAGTGAGAAGTTGCTATCTAGATATCTCATGTCCCAAAGTGTTGTTGTTATTGTTATTATTGTTATTATTATTATTATTATTATTATTATTATTAAAGAGAAATCAAGTCTGGGATGGTGGGCCTTCACTATAACCCAAGTGCTAGGATGGCTAAGTCAGGACACTCACTGTGAGTTACAGGTCTGGGAGTTGGGGGATAGTCTGAGTTATATAGCAAGCTCCAGGCTAGCCTGGGCCCAGAGAAACCCATTCTCAAAAACAGAACCAAACCCATACAATAAGCAAGCCAAAGTCTATTTGGTCTGCATGTTTGCTGTAGCTAACACAACTACATAAAACAAATTAAAGGGTCATTTCTGGGGATCCCACTGTAGAGAATATATAAAAGTATTTCCCCTCTATCCTGGCCATTTTTCTGAATTTTAAAAAATGCCAAGAGAAAGGGCCCGATTTAGTCAAATATGTTGGTTTAAAATAGGTGTGACTTGTAACAGGGACAGGACCAGGGAACATTTAATCTAAGTTAACAGTGGACTCTGCCAGTTCTTTTTCTTCACAAAACATGTTTCAATCACTAATTAAAAAAAAGTGATAAATTTCAATTTCTTGTAAAAGTTAGTGTGAAACTCAGGAAGTGGTATATTTCGGTTGATTTGTTTTCTTTGTGTGAAACAGTGTATCATTTCAGACCCTCAGTGAAGGGGCCTCACTGATGCTGTTTGCTCTCTGGAGCACACATAGCTGCTGTCCATCCTGGTGCCCTTCTTATGTGACAGGAGGGGCAATAATCAGATGTCAGCTTTTGGAACAGGGTAGAAGGGGCAGATGCCTACAGGGATTTGGGTGTATGTGACAACTAGCCTTTAGCTGGCCTCTAATTTCAGGCTGACTCTGAGATATGCACACATGTCCCCTGTGGAGAGAAAGCTTGCTGTGTCTAAGACTATTCCAACAGGTTGAAATGAGGTAACTCTGTAAGGAAAGCGTTAAAAATAAAAACGGGGAAAAGAGGGCATTGCCAATTCAGGAAAGCTTTGAGTCATGAATTAGCATCATATTTTTTAATCACAGAAGGCACAATATTCTCTGTCATCACCACTAGGATGTGGTTTCTTTAAAATTAGCAATTATTGAACGCCTGAAGTATATCAGGCCTACATATGGCTCCTTCCTTCATATTTAGCTCAATGATTTTCATATTTATTTATTTCTCAATTCTACTTCTTGGAAGCTTTATTTTTGGAAAATAGTTGGGGCATTTTGGAGCCCTGAAAGAGCAGTCAGTGTTAAAGCTTAATTTTATGGGACGTGGAAATGCTGTAATCAGTCTGTCTGGGTTGTATCTAGGTTAGAGGTATACACTTGTCTTAAAAGAAAACTTGGGGGAGAAAGTACATGAAAACTTGTAAATAAATACTGGAAATCTCTGAGTAATATTGTAGTCTATTGGCTCTTCTCCCTTGTACCTCAAAGATGTGTCAGGCTTAGTGGAAATAGCTACACACAGAGAGGAAAACTGTGCCCTTTGCACATAAGGAGAAAACACTCTATTATTAAAGCAAGGAAGTCGACAAGGGAAAGCAAATCCATAGCCCAAGAAACCTATGTTGGCAACCTATTTTCCTTCTATGAAGCTCTTCCCCTTCCTCTCCCTCCTTCCTCTCCTCCTTTCCCCCCTGCCTTTGTATGTGAGTTCCATGTGTGTGCATACATTTGTGTGTGTGGAGGCCAGAGGTGGACACTGGGTATCTTCCTTAATCTCCCTTTGAGACACAGTCACTTACTGAACCTGGAGCTCACTGATTCAGATAGACTGGCCGGGCAATGAGTGTCAAATCAACCTCTTAATGCCTCTGTAGAGTGTACTCCACCATGTCTGGCTTTTGAGGTATGTGATGGGGATCATGCTTGTATGTCTAGCACTTTTTAATTCACTGCCCCCCCAAAATCTCCCAGCCTGGAAACTTCTCGAAGTTGAAACACTAAAGTGACTGACGATGGCCTCTCAGGTTTGGCTTTTAAGTTCATGGCAATAACTTGTGATAATCAAAATAAGAGCGTAGTGCACTGCTAGGACCACTAACAAGTAAGCCACCTGCTGTTCAGAACTTCTCCTAATTTTTTCATATTGGAAGAAGTGGGATGTTTTCCTTGGAGAGAAACATTCATTCCGTACAAACTAGGCAAAGAAATTCTTATTATCATTTTGCAAAAAGACCAGAAAGTTCTTGTTGTAAAGCCTAGATGAGGCCACTGATCTGTACTCTCGTGTAGTAGAGGCAGTTTACAGCCAGGCCGTGATGCTGATGTTAGACTCTGCTTTGGGAGCTTTCTTGTCTTATTATTGGCTGTTAGTCAGTAAAACACCAACTGATTTTTAGTACAATGTGTTTTCTTCATATTTGTTGTGGGAGGAAAAAAAAAAGACACATAATCCTACCAATTTAAATGTACAGTTATCTCAAGGAGGCTTGACTTGAAAAAAAAAAAGTCTTAAAAAGTTAATGTAGTGGCATGCTTGCCAGTCAAGTTATGACGCTCCTTAAGGAGAAAGTGGTTTTGGAGAAACAGTATTTCTTATAAGGTCTGAAAAGGCCTGACTTAGCTTTCTTAATTTCAGTTTTAAAGTGATATATCGGATATAGGGGGTACCAGAGACATCGGTTAAATCAATCATGCACACTGCTAGGCTCTATTTGTGTTTGAGTCTGTGGGTGGGCAGTACAGAACGTCTCTGGCTTGCACATCCTCAAGAAAGGTCAAGGAAGGATGTGTGTTTCTCCTGAGTATTCAAAACTTCATAATTACAGAATGTTGGGTTTTAGGCTCATTGCATATTTTCAAACCGGATCAATCTGGAATACAGAACTGCAATGACTACAAGTTATACATAGATATTTTAATTTTATTTTTTTGGGGGGGTAACAGGAAAGAAAAGATGAGTTCACCGTCTATTCTGTGTATGGGGGATGGGGTTCATGTTTCTGTGACCCATGAGTGAGGTTAGTGCTCCTGAGCACGTTACACAGCAGATGGAAACTTTTCAGTGTGTCTATGAATGTGTATGTGCGTGTATGTGTGCACACGTGATTATATGAAGGTCAGAGGTCAACATCAGGAGTACCCCTCATTGCTCTTGCTTTTACTCTTTGAGGCTGGTCTCTCACTCAACATGAAGCTAACCTACTCAGCTAGACTGGCTGGGTAGCCAGAGAGCCTCCTGTCTCTGCCTCCTGAGCATGGAGCTTAGAGGTGTGCTCTATGATACATAACTTATTTTTGTGGGTGCTGCGGGCTGAACTTCTGTTCTCATGCTTTTATGGTAGACACTTTACCCTGTAGACCAGTGAAGAGTGTTTTCTGTTTTGTTCGTTTGTTTGTTCGGTTGATTGGTTTGGTTTAGTTTTTGCAGTGAATATTTACGATCTCTGCTGGGAGACAGTTCCATGTCTGTGCTCCAATTCTGCCAAATCTTGATTAATCAGAAACCAATTTTCCTGACTAGGAATTACCTAGGGCTGCCTCTGTGGCTGGTCATTTCTCTTCTTAGTGTAATCTTCAAGCGTATGGGAGGGAGTTGTGAGATTAAACTCACATCAGCTTTGTTCCTAACAACGCTGGCAAACGGCTGACACTTCCGGCTAACACGAAGTTTGGGCATTCTCTATGGGTTTGTATTATTTGTGCTGCCTTTGTCTCCACAGAAAATCAACAGTCCACTGCATAGATACAGTGGATGCAACATGCACATTCTCTTGACTGAGTAATCAGAGGTAATGCAAATTAACACCTTTACCTCAGGAAAAAAAAAATGTAACTACAGAATCCACCCAGTTTAGCAAACAGAGGAAATCATTTAATCAGAGTTTTAATGTGGAAGGTTTCAGAGAAGTCAAGCATCTCCCTCCAGCTTTCTCGCTAGAAGATACAATTTTAATTATCTTTGCTATGAACTAGAAGAGACAGTTTTTAGGTTGGGTTAAGCCTAAAATTCAACACAATAGGAAATTAAAAACATGTAGGAACAACTCGTGTTAATTTCCCCTTTTATCTCCAACCAGCTGATAATAAATACTGAGAAATATTTCATATTTAGAAACTTAAAAGTAGTAGCTATAACATTTTATTTTATTTTCATTCAGACCCCCAACTTCATTGCACAGATTTTAGAGAATGACAGCCGAGTATTAACAAGGAAGTAAAGAACTTGATTTTCTTAATTTTTTAACTTGTACTTTTTATAGAGCCCCCCCAGATGGAATCTAAGTTTTTCATATGACTTTATAATTTTTCTTTTAGTTAACATACCATGCCACTAAATAATCTCCTATATATTAGTTTTAAATGATATACAACCTTTTCTATCAATAGACTAGGAATTATTTACTTAGTCCCCCAGTACTGGATATTTGGTTGTTTCTACTTTTTTGGTATTGTAAAGAATTGTAGGCTGAATATCCTTCCTTCTAGGTGCATATTTACATGTATTTCTGACTTTTCTTTTCGCACTTGGTCTAATAGTACATATGATTTCAAAGGCTTTTGAAAAATGCTACTACCTTGCCCTTGAAGAAGGGTGTACCCAATGATACACTCTGCTATTTACTTCATTACATTTATTTACTTGTGTATGTGTGTGTGGGTGGGTGTGTGCGTGTGCATGTGCTCGAGTGAGTGCCTGTGCTCAGTTGCACGCACATGTGTGTGTTCAAAGGCCATAGGACAACTTGTGAAAGTCAGTTCTCTCCTCCCACCATGTGGGTGCCGTGAATTAATCTTAGATCGGCAGGCTTCGTGGCAGGCACTTTCATTGCTGAGACATCTGGCTGGTTGTGTTTGTGACTTTAAAGACAGGCAGTCCTGGGGCATAGAGTCTAGAATTTGCTCTGTGGGGTGCTGTTTGAACTCAACAAGAAGAAAACAAACCTGTGTGTGATGATGACCCTGATGTGTGTGGTACAGAGCGATGCTAGTCTCTTCCCTTACAATCTTGCCTAATATTTGATAGTTCATGCCCAGTTTTCTTCCAGAGCTGACTTTTGCCTGTCAAGAGGAACATCTTCCCCAGAAAGGGACCACTTTTGCCCAGAAGGGTTCTCTACCCCACCCCACCACCCCAAAGCACAGAGTTTCTTCTCATGTAAAATACTTGTACCTAGGAAGGTGTCCAGACTCTTGCTTGCTCATGGCTTGAATGTATGTGTCCCCAGATTCCTATGTTGGAGCCTGAGACTCAGTATCAAGAAGCCTTTTAGCAGATGATTAAGCCAGGAAGTTTCCATCCTTACCAGTGGAATTTGTGCCCTTATATCACAGCTTGAGGGCATTGGCTGTATGTGTCTAACCTGTGATTTGAGCTATGAATGAAGCCTGGTACAAAGTTGTTGACTCACTTAAAGCATGAGATTTCATCACATCATTTTTGCTATCTACTGTGCTTTTCTGGAGCATGAACGTTGTAGATGACATCACTGTGCCACAATGTCAAATGTCGGTCCCACCTCCACCAGTCTGCACCTTTCTGCTCTGTGATAACACAGCATGGAGGCTCCACCTTGGACAGAGAGAGCAACCCACACTAAAGGTGCTGAGGTCTTGACCTGGACTTTGAATCTCTGGAACCATGTGAAGTGCATTTCTGCACCTGTCAATGGCTCAGTCTCAGGTCTTTTGGTACAGCACCTGGAATGTCCAGAGAAAATTCTCAAACCTGGACTATGAGATTCTAAAGTGGAAATCTGCTCCTGGGCCATTCATATGAAAAGTGAGCACCATAGCTATGGTTTTCAGGTTCACAGAGGCCCTTTCCACTGGCCCAGAAATCTCCGGTTGGCTACCCAGACTGGGAGCTCTTTCCACATCACAGTTGCCCTTTGAACAGAAAGAAATTGCCATTTGATAGCGGGAAGCTGTAAGGTCTAGAAAAAAAAAATCTTTATTTAAAAGAAATATGTTAAACACAAACTGTATCCTGGATACCTAAAAGCATGTGGTTTAATCAATAGCATTAATAGATAATAACAGAACCTTCGTCTCCGATTCAGACACCAGCTGCAAAGTTGTGTTTGGAGATCGTCTTCTCTGGACCCCACAGCCTCTAGTTACTTCTGCCTCTGAAGCGCACATTCTGACCACCGCCTCACCCACAAGACTGTAAAGCTGCTATTTTAGTCTCCAGGTCTCTCTCTTTATTCATCCCCCACCATTCTTCCTTGTCACAAGGTGAGAAAGAAACGAATGCTCTTTTCACTTCCCACAACTCCCAGAAGGGTTTGCATTCCATATTTGTTTTTATGTTTCAGGCTGACAGCATGCTGGGGAGTTATGTGGTAGAGCAAACGCATACCTCTTCTAGACCACACACTATATTTACAAAACACACAGGTGGCTTGCCAACTCAATTAGTTAAGATATATAATCCCAGTGTTCTCTCTCTTGCCTTTACTTCTCCCAAATTTAATAACTTATGGTTTAAAAATCATATAGAAATCAAAGTTAAAACACAATTGTTTCTCATAGGATTGTGCTGCTTTAGTAACCAACGCCATGGGTTTTCTGTTCTAATTTTAAGAATAGCATCTCCACTGTATTAAGGGTAATATATTTCTCAGAACATAATTCTCAGTTTTTTGTTTTAGAAAACATAGCCACCTGCTTTAGTTTCTTTTCTTATCATTGTGAGAGGGCTGGAGAGATGGCTCAGTGGTTAAGAACATTGACTGCTCTTCCACAGGTCCTGAATTCAATTCTTAGCAACCACATGGTGGCTCACAACCATCTATAATAGGATCCGATGCCCTCTTCTGATGTGTTTGAAGACAGTGACAGTCTACTCACATATATAAAAATAAATAAATCTTTTGAAAAAAATCAATTACACTTCTTATTATTGTGATAAGATATCCCAACAGAAGCAATGTAAGGGAGGCAGGCTTACAGTTTGGCTTACAGTTTCAGAGAGATAAATGTATTGTCCACCATGGCAGGGAAGGCATACTGGCTAGAGCAAGAGACATCTACATTGATGAAACCAAGAGTGAGCAGGAAGTTGCGTCTGGCTATCAAACTTCAAGACTCCCATGGACTACAATCTTCCAGCAAAGGTCTGTCTCTCCAAAGATCCACCATTTTCCCAAATAGTGCCATTGTTGTTATCAAAGCAGTTCAATAAAACATGGGCACCATGTTATATGGAACCAGTCCTCAAGTCTTACCTGTCTTCTTGGTAACCTCCTTGTGTGTCTTAACATTTAGTTCTGTGTCTTATCTCCTACTTTAGAACACTGGAGGCCAAGTGCTCAAATAGAAGACTCTAAGGAGAACATTTCTTGTTTAAACCACACTACCACCATATTTGGGGTTATATTCTACTCAAAATCCTGGGTCACAGCCTTTCTGCTCTCACACACAGACAGCAGTGAGGAGTCCGTGTTTCTGCAGAAGGACAGGCTTCAGTCAGCACTTAAAAAATAGACTTGGGAACACAGGGAGGAACAACTGTTTTAAATATGTATTCTCGGGTTTGAGTTTATGTGTCTCTGAGTTTTGATAGCGTGTGGTAAACTCAGGTAAACAGTATGAGGAGCTGATATAACACATGTGTTCTAGATGGGAGCCATCATCAATAGCAGGGACCTGGCTCTCTCCCTGTGCCCACTGGCCTCTGGACTCTGTGGGAAGTCATGTGTGAAGGATGCTCTCCAGCCCACAGCTGCCCATGGGAATCATCGTAAAGCCGTCTGCCAGAAGGAATGTGTGAGCAAATGACAAACTGTACCTGACTCCAGGGGAAAATAGACTTTGGGAAGCTTTTAATGCCAGGCTTTATAATGTTTAGGATGAAATACTGCATCAGATTTCTCAAGAGGATGGAAACGACCTCAGATCAGTTTAACAAAGCATTTTTCCTGCAGAAGAGAACATGCTTGAATAGAGAAAGAAAATAACCTAGTACTCAAAGCTTAGAGGGGGCTTCCTTTCTTCCCTTTCTACCTGGCCCTCCCCACTCTTTCATCCTGACCTACACTCTATAACTCCCAGCCATGCTCAATAAAAAAAAATAAAATCCACAGAGCTCTATGGATTTTTCTGCGTTAGCCCCAATGGAAAATATTCTGCCCCATTTAACTCAAAACTCCCTCTGTGATTGCTGGGCCATGCATTTCTCTTTTTCTGTTTGATTTAGAAAACATGGTGCCCATGTTATATTGAACCCGTCTTCAAGTCTTACCTCTCTTCTTGGTAACCTCCATGTGTGTCTTAACATTTAGTTCTGCGTCTTGTCTCCTACTTTAGACTACTTTCTGCCCAGAATAATGGTGTCCTGTTCCCTTTCCATCTTCTAATTAGATTGATGGGAATGAGAAAGTGAGACAGATGCTGGAGTTCTAGGGAAGATTCATCACTTGGAATATAATCCAGGAATAGATAAAGGAAACAGACGATAGTCCCAGAATTATCCCCCTTAAGAGCCTGGGTGATTGCTTCTGAGTGGAGAACAGTCCTGCCTTTGATGCCTGAAGACTTTTACTACTGTTTCCATTGTGTGATTTACTTTAATCTGGGATTAGAATTCTACGAGGGTGGGGGTGGGGTGGGGTGGGGAGTGTGGTGGTGGGGGTGATGGGGTGGGGTGGGCCTGTCTTCTCATTTTTGTGGCTGCTTTGACATCTGTCAGTAATGACCTTTTATGCATTTCTGTATTTTAACACAAAAGCCTGTATAAAATAAGGCTAACCTAAGCTCCATGGAGCTTCCAAGTTGGATTGTTAATTATTGGTGATTCTTTAACTAATCTACTTTTTTTCCCTCCCAGTGATCTAGCTCAGAATTGGGGCCATTCCATGGACTGTGCCTTACTCCCATGTCTTATGAACGGTAAAGGAAGCAGAGCAATGACAAGTATTACTGACCAGCGTCATCAATTCCAAGGGTGTGCTGCGTATCCATCCATCTTTTAATTTTCTCTTCTCTGTTAAGAATAGGTTAACTTGGGGCACGAACTGATTTGATGTTATTTTCTCTGGAATTTCCTGTTGACACCTGGGGAAGATGTTTGATGTGTGCAGTGAAAAGATTTTGGCTAATGAATAAAAAACAAACAAAAATCCTCCTTTCAACATAAAGCTTCTTTTGAGTGTTCCAGAACCATCTTTCCCAGGTTTTTGTGTGGCCGAAAGGGCAATGACCCTGTTATTAGAGCAGATTAGGTTTCCTTGGCTTCAATCAGCTTTTATATGATCTGAATGTGTTTTTAAAATAGCTCAATTTGAAGAAAACACGACCAAAGGGCCGCTGATTTTAATGCCTCAGTACACAGAGCTGGGCTTTTAGAAAACACGATCATTTTCTGAGGAGTTTGTTTTCCATGGTGAAAGTAATACATGTGCACTACAAATAATTCAGAAAAATGAAATAAAAGGAATGAAAAATTTTGCCCATGCTAAGCCACCTGGAGGTAATGAAGGCCAGACTTTCTGTGGTTGGTATTTTTTAAAGTTCCTATGTGCCTATGTCTCTCTCTCTCTCTGTATCAATCTATCTATCTTCATCTATCTATCTGTCTCTCTGTCTGTTCTTAGCTATCTATCTGTCTATCTGTCTATCTATCTATCTATCTATCTATTATCTATCTTCATCTGTCTGTCTGTCTCTATCTTTATCATCATTGACTATCTATTATCTATCTAATATCTACGTATTATCTACCCATCTATCATCTAATTTATTCATATATCATCTATTCATTTATATCTACCTATCATGTCCCTATATTTATCATGTATTTATAGATCTATCACTGATTTCATCCATCTACCTAGCATCTATGTCTCCATAACTATCATCTGTTGTCCTATCTATCATCATCTATATATTTATTAACCATCTGTCATCAATCTATTATAATCTATCTGTGTATCATTGCAGTAATGCTTTTAATAGGATTCTTGTACTTGTTATTTTAAGCAGTTTTTAAATGGCTTTGTGACACTAAATTGCATCGCTACCATGTAACTTCTGTAACACAACCTACTTATTGGGCATTTAAGTGATACTTGATTTTTCATTATTTTACCTAATGTTAATGTTCATTACCTATAATGAACATCTTTGAGCTCTTGCAACAATTAGTATCAATTTTTTAGGACAGATTATGCAAAGCGAGTCTATTTAAGCCTTATAATTGTGTTACTTGTAAAAGCGCCTGCAATACTTGAATGCTGTTTTCTTCTTATCCACATCAGTGAAGAAATCTTTTTTATTCCAAACATAATAATCTTATAGGCAAAACTGCACTTAATTAAGAAATTCTTTTCCAGTGAGGCTGGAGATTTTAGTTGTTCATTCCTGCTCTTTTATTGAATGGCCTCTTTTGTGAGTTTTCCAGGTCTTTCTGGCTTACATATTGCAGGCTTCGTGTTTCACATTTTTATATAATTGATTTGATAAACTCTTCATATGTTGAATGTTAATTCTTGTGACATAGTTTAATTTTCACTTTTTGTTTTTTCATTTACATTTTGAAGTTTAAACTTTGATATAGCAAAAAATCATAATTTAGCTTCCATGGAAATTAAAAATAAAGTCTAAATTGAGCCTGTATACTTACTTGTCTTCTTGCCTGTATCTTGCTCCTTCCTTTTCTGGGTAGCTGAAGATGGCTTTTTTTAATTCCTCATGTTTATTAGTTCTTTGAGAATTTTTTCTTCTACTTTTTTATTATTATCATTATTTTTACATCTCGACCACAGTTTTTTTCTCCCTCCTTTTTCTAAGTCACTCTCCCTCACACCTCCCTTCTGCCTGCTCCCTGCCAGATCCACTCCTCCATTTCTACTCAGAAAAGGGTAGGCCTCTTGGATATCAACCAAATGGCATATCGACTTGCAGTAAGACTAGGCACCTCCCTCATAGTAGGGCTGGACAAGGCAACACAGTAGGAGAATAAAGGTACCAAGAGCAGGCAAAAGAGTTGGAGATAGTCCCCCTCCCACTGCTAAGCATCACACTGCTAAGAACACCAAGCTACACAACCATAACATATATGTAGAAGGCCTAGGTCAGACACATGTATGCTCCCTGATGGTTGGCTCAGTCTCTGTGAGCCCCTATGAGCCCAGGATAGTTGATTCTGTAGGTTTTCTTGCAGTGTCCTTGACCTTGCTGGCTCATACAATCCTTCCTTCCCCTCTTCCATAGGATCCTGGAGCTCTGCCTAATCATTTGCTCTGAGTCTCACCATCATTTACATCAGTTGCTAGATGAAGCTTCTCTGATGACAATCCGGCCAGGCACCAGTCTGTGAGTAGCAGAATATCATTAGGAATCAAAAGTCATTTCATTGACTTTTTTTTTTTTTTTTTTTTTTTTTTGCCATTTATATTTGGTTTTATCCTAGGTCTCGGCTATCCAGCATCTGGGTCTGGCCCTCCAGGAAGTGTCAGAGGAGGGCTTCCACTCATGGCATGGGTCTCAAGCTGGACCAATCATTGGTTGGCCACTCCCACAATTTTACACCACCCTTATCACAGCGTATCTTGCATGCAGGACAAATTGTAAGTGGAAGGTTTTAGAGTTTTTTTTTTTTAAAGATTAATTTTTTTTAAACGTTAGCATTTGTAAATGATAACTAACATTTTTGTATTTCTTGTTAAGATAGGGTCTCCTTGTGTAGCCCAGGCTAGCCATAAAGTGGAGATATTACTGTTTGTATCTTCCAAGCCCTGATCACAGGCATGCATGACAGTGCCTAGCAAATAACATCTATTTTATAAGAAATAAAAGCTTAGGTTCTTTCTTCAAAGATTATTTGTCCTTAATTATCCTTATTTTGTTATATAACTAAATTAACTTGAAGAAAGGCCATGATTTAATTATTTGCCTTTTCCTATCAATGTATAATGTTTTTAGGGCAGGACTTTGCTCCAGAATGACTCTTCTCCTGATGTGATTTTACCCCAAGGGACATGCAACAAGGTGAGGAGACATTTCTGGCTGCCATAGCTAGGTGGCAGTGCAAGGTGAGGAGACGTTTCTGGCTGCCATGGCTAGGTGGCAGTGGGCCAACTTGCTCTTGAGGTCTCGTAGATACAGGCAAGGGATGCAGATGACTTGGGAGTCCCACAAGAAATACTAGAACCAGAGGAAATGTAAGGGGTGGAGGTGGGGCTGCTTGAGAGATGCTGTGAAAGGGAGCACTCAGGGAGCACTCAGAGCCATGACTCTACTTCATATTCCAGAAAGAAATTGCACCCAGACAATGCAGTTAAGTTGGAATCTCTCTCTCTCTCTCTCTCTCTCTCTCTCTCTCTCTCTCTCTCTCTCTCTCATAAATGCAGTTAAGTTGGATTTTCTCTCTCTTTTTTTTCTCTCTCTCCCCTCTCTCCCTCCCCCCTCCTTCCCTCCCTCCCTCTCCCTCTCTCCCCATCTCTTCCTCCTTGCCCCCCCCCTTGAATCCATTATTTTCCATTTTGTTCTCCTCAAGTGTTTTAATGGCTTGCCTCTTCAGGAAATTGGCCAGTCTTGGAAGCGTGCACCTGGGAGGAACTGTGGTTACCCCTTTTTCCTATATTCATTTTCCTGCAGTGGAAATTCGACTCTGGGCAACTCCAGGGCATGCATGGCTTCTGCTTTCCTCTTTTCCCATTCCTTTCTTGCTTGGACTTGGTAACTTGGAAATGATATTTGAAAACTGTGAGTAGGGAAAGAAATGTGAGTTCTTTGCAGCCTGGACTGCATAGGGACAGCCTCTCTCTAAAAAGCAAAAGAAAGCAACAACTGGGATGTGGCCTGGCTGAAGCTCTGAGGAGCATCTCTCCAGATGCAGGGCTGGTTCTTCCACCAGGCAGTAGCTGAGGGTGAATGGAGAAGAACGGGTAAGCATATTGTCTCAGTCAGCTTCCTCAAGGGAGAAGCGGCAAGCCTGGAGGGTCGGTGCTGAGACATGATCAGGAGAAAGGGCTGACACAAAATATATAGCAAACAGAAACAGAAGTAAAGAGCCAAATGGAAGGAGCCTTATGATTCGGCAGTTGATACAAACTGGAGTGCAACATTTAAGCTATTCTTCGTTCCCAGAAGGAAGCAGGCCATCCCTATGTGCATCCTGCTACACAGGTTAGGTGGTCATGTGACACATAAAACAGCCCTCCATCCAACCACACAAACATGCCAATGGAGCAAGTTCTTCTCATAGCAGTTAAATTTGGAGAATGGACTTAAATAGGTTTATACAATTTTAAAAATTAAGAAACAGCAAAATTAATTTGTAAGCAATTAAAATTTGAAAACAGACTTAAATAGGTTTACACAATTTTAAAGTTAATAAACAAAAAAAATTAATTTGGGACCCTGTTGTCGGACTCCCAGAACCTTTGGTATGACAATTTTGATTGGGAATCCAGAAGATGGTTGCATTATTGAATTTTCTAGTGATAAAATACTAGGCAGAAGCAACTTAAGGAGGAATGGCTTGTTTTGACTCATACTTCAGAGGACATGGTCCACCACTGTGGGGAAGGAATTCTGGGGAGGGTCCAACTATGATGGCAGACAGGAAGTGGAGAACTCCGACTGCATAGAATTCACTGCCTTCAAGGCTGGCCTTCAGGGTCCTACTTTGGCTAGCTAGACCCTAGGTTCTAAGAGTTTCACAACCTCCCTAAAAGAACCTCGAGGTGGGAACCAAATGTTCAAACACACAGGAGAACATTTCCAACTCAAACCATAGCAAAGACTAGTAAATCAGCACCTTTGAGACGTCATCTATTTGAGAACTCTGGCTTGTACCTGGAGTATCACGTAAAGCTAATGCTGTACCCGTGGTTCATGTCCATGGCTGTAGATGGAAGCAGAAATGGCAGTATGGATGGCAATGGGAATTCCCAAGCTGGGTCTGGGAAGATGGCTTTGTGGGGAAGAGTGCTTGCTGCACCGGCGTGAGGACCTGAGTTTGAATCTCAGCATTCATGTAAAAACCTGGGTACAACTACATACACACAGAACCCGGGCACTTTGGGGAGGGAGAGACAGGAGCATCCTGGCCCTTGCTGACCACCAGCCTAGCTCCAGGCTCAGTGAGAGACCCTGGCTTCACGAGAATACGGTAGAGAGTGAAGCAGGGCATTTGGCATCCTCCTCTGGCCTCTGCAGGTACACAAGGCACACACTACACATGTACTACAGATTTGCTGGAGGCCAGCTCCAGAGCTCTGGTTCTTTCTTGGAGGTAGCAGAGGAGAAAGAGCACCGGTGGGGACAAGATTTGTTCTTGAGAGAGAGTAGGACTGCATTCTATAATGACACATACCCATCTTGACTAAGTTACTCTGAGGCCAGAAGCTTCAGGCCGCTAGACCTATTGATACATGTTGCTAACACTGGGGAGGGGTAGGTAAAATTTATGGCTGCACTCCCTTCTCTGGCCAAGCAGCCTGGAGCCCCTTACTGACTTTGCTGGTTAAGTCTTTGTAAACCAGAAAAGAAAGAAGTTGCTCACATGAAAAACAGACACACTGGATTAAGCAGAAAATGTCTACATTACCTTTTATTTATTTATTGCTTCTAGGTTTGTTTTTTTATAGCGTTTTTCCTTTTTTAATTGGATATTTTATTTATATTTCAGATGTAATCCCCTTACCTCATTTCTCCCATGTCCAGGACCATTTCCACCCCCTCCCCGACCCAGGATATAGCTTCAGACATACATCCATATATACAAATTCTGACTGGGTCCAGCCATCTGTCTCATCAACTCCACAAGTGTTCATGAACTCTGACATACATACACATATACCTACATACTTACATATAAACAAACAGGCACATACATTTGGATGGATGGATGGATGGATGGATAGATAAATGGATGAATTGATGGATGGATAGATGGATGGATAGATAGATGGATGAATTGATGGATGGATGGATGGATAGATAGATGGATGAATTGATGGATGGATGGATGGATAGATAGATGGATGAATTGATGGATGGATGGATGGATAGATAGATGGATGAATTGATGGATGCAGCAAAGCCCCCCAAGCCAAACCATCCAACAATTTTATTTTTTTTTTCCCTTTGGCCTTTTTATACCTTCTTAGCCAAAAGGTTGTTTTAAAAAATTACCTCATAGATAAAATGCTATATAAAAGAATATCAATAAAAGTTCAAAGCAGTGTTTCATACTGTAAGTTCGTTCCTTATAAGTTCAAATCAACAGTTTTTTACATACCATGCCTTATCATAGTGCACACCTGTGGCTTTATCCTTGGACCTAAATGGTTTTCCTTGAACACAAATTTGTCTCAAGCCTATTTCTCTTTTTAGTGTGATTATGAAGTCATATTGTATTTCTTATGCAGCCTTTACTTACTATATGAGGAGTGGGCACATTCTATTCTTAGTTCTAACTTAATTACATCTTTCTAGCAAAGCAACTAAGGCCATCTCTTAAAACTTTCTTCCTAAAATTATTTGAATCAAATCAGGAATTCTATGGAATCATTAATTCATCTAAACAGCATTAATTCATGAAACTTCATCTTTATGTTGATCTGCAGGAAATCAGATTAATAGGGTGGGTTAATCCTCAAGGATTATTATATGAATTTAATAATACCAGGAAAGGTATTTCAGCTGCAAGAAGCAATCCTGAGATAAGTTACTTTGGGCCTTGAAATTGGGCTCACCCACTGCAGACCATGAAAACACAGTGGGCTATCTTTCAGGAAAGTCATCCTCTACCCTTTCACCTCTCCTGGATGGCTTCATGTTCACATTTCCCTGTGCAGCTGAGGCAGGCGCCTCCACAACAAAGAGATGTGCTTAGAAGAGCCAGCGGAGATTCTGTCAAATTCTGTTTCCAACTAGTCAGTTGATGAGGACCATGTGAAAAATTCCTCTCAGGGCTCTATGCTGGCAATCCTGACTTACTTGGTGGGGTAGGCTTCTGGAGCACACACATTCAGCAAGCCCTTTGTGTGATGCTTTGCCAGGCAGGATTGTAAAGTTACTGTTTCTCTGCCACATTCAATATTGGCACCATAAAGACAAAGCAACTGCCTGTGGTGAGTGTGCACTGGCCAACACTGGAGGATCTCTCAGTCCCTTTAAAATCTGCATTCTGGGTAGGGTGATAGCTTAGTCAGTGCATTTCCTTCTAAGCCTGAGGACCTAAATGTGAACCTTAGAACCTATGGGAAAAGGCTGGAAGCTTGTGCCAGAGCTGGGTAGTGAAGAGTAGAGGATACTAAATCTCATTAGTGAGCTATTCTAGATTGCTTTGTGAGCTCTTAGCCACTGTGAGACTCTGTCGCAAACCCAACCCAACCCAACCCAACCCAACCCAACCCAACCCAACCCAACCAAAAATCAAACAAGCCCACCATCAACAATAAAACAAGGTGCAACATGTCTGTGAACAGGTCTCTCTCTCTCTCTCTCTCTCTCTCTCTCTCTCTCTCTCTCCGTGTGTGTGTGTGTCTCTGTCTCTTTTCTCTCTCACACGCACACACATATGCACACATATGCACACACACGCACACACACATATACTGTGTACACAGACACACAGACACACAGACAGACACACACACCCGAGTTCCTTGTGTGCCCACAGAGCTCTAAATATGTTTTTTTTTTAAATGAACGAGTGTATACATCTGTAACAGCTTTCTCAGTGTTCAGCATCCTGTCCTCTCTTCCTCTTTGCAGCCCCAGGATATTGAAAAGCAGTTTTATAAATAAAATCCTTGATTAGTATTGAGCATTGAAAAGGGAGTAACAGAGGGTGGGAGAGGAAGAGGAGAAACATTTCAGGGAGTAATAGAAAGTGAGTACCCGGGCTACTGTAGCTAGAGCTTTGTGTGTTTACCCTATGTCAGAGGGCATGCGCAGTGCACCGTGGCCTCTGAGGCCTGGGATCTGTGGAGACCAGAGGTGAACTTCAACTTAGGGAGGTGGTTATTGTTACAGCGTTGCTGGAATGTTGCATTAATCCCATTGATGCTTTTTATCTGATTCTCTTCTAGACTTTTAAAGCCCAACTCGGCAATTATTTTAAGGAGAGGTCAAACAAGCAGGCTGAAACCAGAAAGATTATTGCTGTTTTGGTTAAAGCTACAAGGAGCTGTTATCAGCTAAGTGGTAGGTTTGACCCTCAAGTGAACTCCAGAGAAAGAAAACATGGGTTACTGGTCGACCCCCATCAGGGAACAACAGCGATTTCCATGTTGCTTATCTGCTTGGTCTGAGTGAAAGTAAATCTCTAAATGGGTTTCTACCTGGAGATGTCTCATCTATATTCAGCCTTTGCTCAGTATGTTTCCCTGTACCTGACCCCATAGGGAAAACAATTGTCCCACTGACAAGCTTTTGCTACCTGCTAGGACACACAGTACAGCAGGCATTTCAGAGGTGCATGTTTCTTCTGACTGTACCCCAAATCCCTGGCAAGTGAGCACACCCATATTTTGTACCATGGTACCCCACCCTTCTCCTGTGAGACATCAAGGCCATTCATTCACAGGTTGACCAAAGAACAAGATGCAATTGGTTCAACTTCACAAGGTGAATGGGGAAGGAAAACTGAAAACCAAGATTTAAGTTCCCTGGAAACATGGAGGTAGAACAAGGGCAAAGAAACAGTTTCCAAGAGGAGGCAACATAGACTCGGAGGCTCAAGAACTACTGAGGTTTTGTTAGGTAATATGTTTGATAGCTGTACATTACTATAATAAAATGCCTATGATAGATGAACGTATGAAGAGAAAAGGTTTATGTTCGCTCATAGTTTTGCGAGGCTTACTTTATAGTCAGCTGGACTACTTTGTTTTAGGTACTTTGCCAAGGCAGCCTCTCATGGCAGGAGGATGTGGCAGAGTGAATTATCCATCTGATAACTGGGACATTGAAGGGCGATGTAGACATTATGTTTTTGTATATGGTGTAAAGTTTATCCTTGTGTTACTCAAATTCTGATATCTCTGTTCTTATTATCTTGTTTCAATCTGGACACAGCTTTGTAATGCTTATACCAAGAACCTACTGTCTCAACTTTGTGTCAACAATTCTTACCATTTATTCTCTGCCTTGTCAATAAATGCTGACCATCCAATTGGCTGGTCAGAATAGAGAAGAGGGCGGGACATCTGCCAAGCAGAGGAAAGAGAGAGGGAGAGAGGTAGATTCAGATAAGTGGCAGGGTGGAGGAATTAGAGCTATGAAGAAGGGGTCCAAAGAGCCAGGTCAATAATAATATGCAAGTATCATGGGATGGGGCTGGGAAGTAGGCAGATTAGCATAGGAGGTAAAGGTAGATCATCTAACTGCTCAGCTCTTGACATGTAGTTTTGAATTTTGAAAAAAAAATTTTTTTTTGTGTAGTTATTAGGGAATAGCATAAGGTAAAGAAATACAATAACTTGATTAATTCATTGTTTATATTTATATTAAGGTTAATTCATTTACAGCAAGAGAGAGAAACTAGCATCCCATAATCTGTTCTAGGATCATGTCCCTCTTAACCTAAATCCTCCCAATATGCCCCATCTCTTAGTGTCTACTAGTGATGCCGAGTTGAAGACCAAGTATGCCTTTGGGTTATGTTGCACGTCTGTACTGTAGCAAATAGAGAATTGGGCAGTATGATGGGTAGTTTTGATCGTAGACAAGACTGAAGAGACAGATGCCTAGCACTAGTAATGCCTAGCTCTCCATGTGTCTGTGAGGATCTTTCCAGAGATAGAAACTAAAGTGTGAGATGTTGGCTGAAGCAGAAACACCCACGCTGAATGTTGATGGTACCATCCAAAAGGTTGCGGGCTGTGATGGAATAAGGTGGAAGAAGAGAAAGCCATCCAGTGTGAGCAAGCCACACCCTTCCTTAGCTTCTATCGCTACAGCCATTGCCCCTGGGTATCGAACTCTAGACTCCTCAGGCTTTCCATCCATGCTTTTTCTGCCAGTGAGTCTCCTGGAAACATCTAAGCCTTTAGCACCAGTTGGGGACTTCATGGTTGGTAGACCATGTTCTAGCTTCTTGGATGGAGTAGCAGCTGGTTTCTCAGCCTCTGGAGTGTATACCTGGACACTGCTGCTCTACTCAGATTCCTATCATGAATGAGAAAGCATGATACATTGTGCATACCACATATAACATGCTCTTCTGGTTCTGGTCCTCTAACTGATAGAGGCAGATATGATATAGACTATAGTAGAGATGAAGGCAAGTGGTAGATTTTGACATGGGATGGGTGTAACCTATGGGATGGGATGTGTCATCTTCCAGATAGAGGATGCAAGAAAACCTGGGAAGACAAGTCCTGCTGGCACCCAGTGTTTACTGTGTCCTGCTGCAAAGATTGAAGCAAAGGTTAGAATAGCCAGCACACTGAGAAATGACTTAAAAGGACTTGCAGCAATGCAAGCTTTTATCAATAAAGAAGAAATTTCCTTAATATTTGATCTGTCATAGGCCTTAAGAGAACTTGTGTGTACAAATAATGTATGTCCCTGTCTTCATCTACTCCCCCCTGCCTCTATGGTTGAAACCTCAGTGCCCAGGCTGTGTAGATCTTGGGTCCTATAACACACTAATTTATTACTTAGGCTATGCCCCCAGTGCTTGGCATAGAACTTTGGACTCTCACCATTGACGGTGAGTGGATTTTTTTTAAAGGCTGTAACCAATTTACAGTAATTGCTAAGGACAGCAGCTGTAGCATCCATTAATTCCTTAATCTAGGAGTAGAGGGAGAAATGGATTAGCTGGAGATAAATATAGCTTCTAGCACCCACCCCCCAGAAGGAACCTTTTAAAAACTGCATTTCGGTGGAGGCTTTGTTGGGTGAGAGGAAGCCTGGAGCCTCCTCTGTTCCTTGAAGAATTATTCCTGCAAAGAAGAAGGAGTGGGCAAACGAAATGGAGCTTCTTTCAAAATGAGAGAGTAAGTCTGACCTATGACTCCAAGGAGCCTCTGCCTCCCAGGACCTCGAGATCTGTGGGTGAGGAGTCACTGATTGAACTTCTTCCCCTGATTCATGCATGCATCAAATCTCTGGCAAGCTGAAGGAGGAAGAGAAGAGAGAGAGAAAGAGAGAGGAAAAAAAAAAACCCTGAAACAAACAAACCAAATTCTTTTCTGCGAGCTAGCCATTTGTTTTAAAATGAGATGAGAGGCTGCTCAAAGATGTTAATGGAAATCTTTGCAAACGCAGGCTGAAAGTTTCTTCAATCCAAAGAGTCACTCAGCCATAAATATGTGTGGGTTATTTAGATGCTTCCAAAGGTTACTCGAAAATTGCCTATTTTTCCACAAAGAAGTGAGCTGTTTATTGCTTCAAAGCATGCCTCAGAGTGAATGCTTTTCTTCATCGGAGAATACTGAAATAGATGAAATGCTGGGAGAGGGCTTGTTGACTGGTGGGTAGGGAGGTGAGAGAAAGAAAAAATGATGTACTCCAAGCCTTGGAATGAAGAGGAATCCAGGCAATGTTGTCCTTACATGGCTGCCTGAGTGCTGGTCTTTTAGGTAAAAGTTCACCATGGGGGCAGGCTGTGGGTTAGAAAGGGGCCCTTTATAGGGAGGGAACTTGCGATCCTATTGCAGGAGCTGGTGGGGCTGAAGAATAAGTGTTTGTTTGCATTTTCTAACTGCTTCCTCTGAATCAAAGAAGGACCCACCATACAAAGCTCTGGTTAGAGTCTTACTAATTCACAATGGCTGGCCCTACAAATAATGGGGTCCAATTTCATTCTGGATGGATGCATGGAGAGATTTACACTGGGTCCCCAAACTACCAGTTATAACTCAAATACATCTTTCTATGGACTTGGAATGGCCATAATTGGAATTAAGTTTATGTTTAATCAGGTTTGGACAGAGGGCTGTGATTATCACCTCTGTACCTGGAGGGGTTGGTATGGACAATCAGCCTGATATCTCAGAACAGTCAGTGTCAGATATAGTATATTAGACAAATTACCTGAAGTATTAATTAAACTGAGATGTAATCCTGATCCCCCCCCCTTTTTTTTTATACAGTGGTGAAATAGTTTGGCAGAGGAGCAGAGGAGAAGGGAGAGATTCCAGTTTCCAGACATCCTTCACAATGCCATTGGAACACCGCTAGTGAGTGTAGTGGATGCAGGAGGCTGACCATCTTCATCTTCTGCTCCCGCCTTGTCACAGGGGCTGGAGTCCTCTGGCTACTTGATGCCTGCTGCTTTGACAGGGCGTCTGAGGATTTACAACTGGTCCTTCCTCTACCCTATCCCTACACTTCTCAGCAGGCTGCAGGAATCACAGCCCCCCTCCCCCCCCCACTGTGGATGTCAATCAAGGTGACCCCATTTTCCCTCTTCTCTCCCAAAACCCCAAGGAAAGAGACAAGATGGAAATTACATAGTGTTATTATTTGTACACTCACTGAAAAATTTATGACTCTTTGTAAAAAATATAGACAAATACGTTGTCTGCTGAGAGCTGAAGATAAGAAGTAAAGCATGTTATTGGCAACGTCTCCCATGGGTTACACTTGAGTGAGGATGAATCATTCATTGGATGTTCATGGAGACAACCACAGCCTCCCCAGCTTCTTTTAGAAACTGTAAGAGAAAACCAGCTCTTCGTGGCACTGTAGCAGGAGGAAATGATAAAACAAATTAGTTTTGAATTACACAGTGCCAAGAACTCCTTCTACATGGCTTAGAACCAAGGGTTTGTTTGAGGAGAGGACTTTGTTGCCCACGATAGAATCCTGACCCTTTTGACTAGTGCTTTCAGGTCTTGTGTCTTATCATCCATCCTTTTACGGACTCCCCTCTCCACAAACCTGACTCAGTTTATAAAGGTTTATGTGTGGTTGTTTGTATACAGTCCTGTTTAATAAGGCTGTAAATGACTTGGCCTGTTTCTACCGGGTCAATCTAGGCATGAGAACACAAAGCTATCAGTATACAGTTTCAGTGGAATTCAGTCTTGTTCATTAAAGGCTATCGAAGATAAAATGCTTATCAGCTTCTCACACCCACAACGATTGGATGTCCTCCTGAGCAAAATGCATCTTTTAAGCTCATGAAAAGAAGCATTAGGGGCTGGCTGAACTTGGAGTTTGTGTCAGCTGAGTTGACAATAATTCTTCACATAAGAAGGATCCTAGGCCCTATTCATTTTTTTAAAAAATTGATAATGTTGTGGCTGGGAGACAGAGACAGGAGGATTGCTACAAGTTTCTAGCAAGTTCCAGGCCAGCCAAGACCCTGTCTCAAAAGAGACAAAAAAGAAGAAAGAGAAATTTGATTAAGTCATGGCTTCATGAAGCCAACTGCTTTGCTAAGAAAGGCTAACATGACAAGCTTATAAAGTGTCTCGGAGCTAATGCTACTTTAAAATTGTTTGTTGAAGTCATGATTAAGATCTTTACGTGAAATCTCTGGATTAACTTTGACTATGTGGTGAAAATTCAATGAAGTTGAATTCAATAAAGTATTTTATATATCTATGCTAATTACCAGTATTGATATGTGTGGTTATAAACAACATCATCATCATTATCATCATCATTATTATCAACAACAACAACAACAACACAGTTGCTGGATGTGGTGGTATGCTGATTCTAGCACTTGTGGGGCTGAGGCAGGAGGATCAAAAGTTCTGGACTATGTGGAGAGCCACTGTCTCAAGACTAAAATAACTCCACAAAACGAAACAAAACAAAACAAAACCCAAAGCAAACAAACACAAATCAAATGCTTTCTTATTTGATATGTGCATATATTTTACAAATTTGCTATTGCTGCCGTTGCTAGAAGTTTCCTCTGTGATAACAAGCTCAAAAGTCAAAAAAGCTGGCAGTGTCTTTCTGTAAACTCAGTGCTAGGAAGTATCCAAATCCTAGTCTGACAATCAGGACCTGGCTGCCAAGCCCCGTGTGTAGGCGTCTAACAGCAAAGGCAGAATACAAAGGTTCTTGTATGGATTCTAGTTTGCCCATTGAAAAGACAACTGCCTCCCATCTCTGATTTATACTTGCCTGTCTGATTCCCTTTGATTCCAAGTTCACGGTGTCTTTTCTGACCCTAAGCAATTCTCCACATCTCCAATGGACACCAAATAGTTGAATTCATTTGAACCCTGAAGTTGACTCCCACTCCCAGGATTAGAGTTGAGTCCTACAAATTGCCTCCATTTTAGGGGCTGGAGGAAAGGACAAGGCCGTCTGTATTTCTGATCGAGCAGCTAGCTGTGAGTCCATGTATTCTAACACCTTCCTCAGGTCTGAGAGTTTGAGAGAATGAGACATAGAACTAAAGAGATGACACTGCTTGTGACCTATTATCAGTGGACCTGGAACATCTTTTACCTGTATTGTTGAAGAGTTTTCATAGTTAAATGTCCAACTTCCTGCTCCCTTCAGGAGGTCTGGGGTGGGAGTAATGGACAGGAATATTGAGTGTTTCTGGTGTTCAACTCCTCACCCTGAATCCATCTAGGTTCCTTCCTGACCTTGTCTGCTCATTAGTCTAAATAGCTCAGGACTCAGAGGCACTCCTGGAATCCAGAGAATTCCATAGGCTTTAAAGGCTCTCTGTTAAGATCCAGGAGGAAAGACCAAACACATATTATACACATCCCTTAAATTTCAGTCTTTGATTTCTTCTGTTGTTGTCTCTCTAAACTAGAAAAACTCCTATAATAAATGTTTACACCAACTTTAAAATCAAAAGTAGCCCACTTCTCTCGACAGAGATTTATCCCATGCAGAGGATACATGCTGGGAATTTACATGTTAAACAAATACTCTAGTGCTTGCTGCAGTCTTTTTGTTAAGACTTTGGGTAGAGTAGCTGAGTTGACCTGGATCGTGGTAAAGTCTTTTGTTAAGGTGGGGCCATCTGACTGAGAACAATAGCTTGGGTTCTGTTGTTCAACCACATCCTGGTCCGATCCCTGGGCATGCCCACAGAGACACCTGCGGCTCACAGCTGCATCCTGTTGGCACACAACCCTCAGGGAATGGAAAGTCCCAGCAGTATTTACTGTGTTCATGTTGACATCTCCGCACCTTTGGGATGATTACCAGGCAGTTACCATCAAGACTGAGCAAAGTCTCTATTGCTTACATACTGTGACAGGGCTGGTTTGATGATCTAGGGCCACAAGAGCCTCTCCTTCCCCATGTATGGGAAAGAGTTACGATGCACAGGTCCAACCCTGATAGCTCTCACCCTCCAGGCAGTTTGTTCTCCAGTGCACATTCTCTTTGTGTCTTCAGAGTTTACTTTTAAAATGTTGGTCCAATAAACTTTTTCTCACTAAATTTCCTCTGTGCCCATCACTGAATTCTTTCTTGGATAAAACCCACAACCTCCAAGAATCTCAGTATGGGTAATTGGAGGATGAAGTGGAGATCGTTGTTTTTTTTTTTTTTTTTTTTTTTTCACCTGGCTGGTAAATAGGCTTGTTTCGGGAGTGGCCATGCTTAGATAGTCTCATCCCAAGCCCTCCTGAGACTGAAAGAACTGACTTTATCCTGTGTTTCTTCCACTGCACTCCAACATATTCATGGGTCTTCTCTCCATCCACTATTTATTTTCTTAGAAGATTCTTTTAGGTGAAGCTGGGTCCTCACCGATGAGGCCTTTGGCTTTCTAGAACCCCCCTGGCCTTGTTCTCTTTGCCTTTGACTTCTGATGCTGTATATGTTAAACTCAGCCGAGTTTCTTGACTCTTCTTAGGGGGCACCTCCTCAGCTGCTGGTGTTGATGTTTGGTTTTGTTTTAATATCACCATAGCCTTGCAAGGAGACCTAACAACTTTTGTGTACCTTGGTTGTAGGGCTGGCGAGGGGGTAAATAAGCCTCAGGTGCTATGTTTTCATTAAGTCGATGGAATCTAGCAATGTCTCCACTCTGTATTAAGTTTTTTCTTCTGAGCTTTCCCTTTGGCCTTTCCTAGCTTATGTCCTGGTGCATTTAAGAAGGTTCTGGATAGCTTTGTGCTTGCTGTTACTGGTTGAGCATTGAATTCTTACTCTATAGAATAGGGGTTGAATATATTAGGAGGATCAGATGAGGTAAGACAATTTATGGCTCATTGTAAATTCTGAGACATGTAGGATGTGTGTGTGTGTGTGTGTGTGTGTGTGTATGTGTGTGTGTGCAATTAAGCACGTCACCATGGTTACCCATGACAGTGCAGGGCCAACAAGACCATTTCCGCACTGAGCAAGTATTCAGCAAACCCTAACTATGTGTTGTTTATTCTAGAATGAAATTGAGAAAAAAATCAAGAATGTTCTATGTTCTCTCAGTCTGAATAGACAGACATTAACCAAACATTCATACAAATATAACAGAAAACCATGACATGCATTAAGAGAAAAGATATGGTGCTATGTGTATCCATGTTTGACTAGAGCATTTGACCTGCCTTGGCGATAGCTAAGAGCACATTAACTGAAGAGAAAACAGGATGCACATAGGTCCTATGGCAGAGATAACCATGGTTTATTTGACGATTTATACAGGCATTAGTGGGCCTGGTATCCATAGAAAAGCAAGGGACAATTGTATGAAAAAAAGACTGGTGAAGAAAATTTAGAAAGTAAAATAATCTTTTCATTTCACTTCTCCCCAAATTTTAACGTCTTATTCCACAGAGTCCTTTGAGAACTGGGTCTTTGCAGAAGTGATTAAGGCTAAGAGTCTTTGGACAGGGAGATTTTCTTAAACCATCTGCTGGGCCCGAGGGATTGCAGGGATGCTTGTAAAGTGGGAGAGAAGCAAGACGTAGCTGGAGGACTCTGCCGGCCCTGAGGAGAGAGGAAGGAGGCCATAGGTGGAGAATGTAGGAGGACCTCGGAAGCTGCAACTGAAAACCAAGGAAACAAACCTTCTTTAGAGCTTAGAAGGCACAACCTTGCCAACCCCTTGATTTGAGCTCTGTGAAACTCATTTTCAACTTCTGACCTGTAACACAATAAGATGAGGAGTTGGGATTATATGAAGATACTAAACTTGTGGTGATTTATTCTATAACAATGAGACACAACTAGAATGGACAAGATTAACTAAAAATGTCCTTGGGGCTGAGAGGTAAAGAAAAATGGTGAAAGCATGTGGCCATGCCAACCAACCTGTTCCCAGGCAGCTCCCATCATAGTGAGCTGTTTACAAGAGAGAGAGAGAGAGAGAGAGAGAGAGAGAGAGAGAGAGAGAGTCCAGTTCTGTAAAAGAGAAAGATGGAAAGACAGTGAACCATAAACTGTAGGGAAGAATGGTCAGGACGATACAATGAAGGGTGAATTGTGTTATTGCTACGGAGTCTTATGGTCTGAATAAGAGTTGTCCCACAGCTTTGAGCATTTGAACACTTGGTTGGCAGTTGAGGGTGATGTTTGAGGAGGTTTAGGTGGTGCAGCCTCTCTGGAGGAAGTGTATCACTGTGGGGCTTTGAGCTTAACAGCCTGACCTACTTTCAGTTCACTGATAGAGCCGTGGTTGAGCTGTGAGGGTTCCCAGCCCTGCTGTCATGCCTGCCATTTGCTGCCATGCCTCATCGCCATGACGGGACTCTCTTCTTTAAAGTTTTTATTTTATTTATTTATTTTTAATGTATGAGAGTTCTGTCTGCATACACACATGCATGCAAGAAGCGGGCATCAGCTCCCCTTGTTCATGGTCGTGAGCCACTGTGTGGTTACTGGGAATTGAACTCAGGACCTTTAGAAGAGTAGCCAGTGCTCTTAACTACTGAGTCATCTCACCAGCCCCTCACGCCCCAATGATGGACTCTTATTTTCTGGAACCATAAGCCCAAATAAACACTTGTTTTGTAAGTAACTTTGGTCCATGGTGTTTTGTCATCACAGTAGAAAAGTAACCAATAGACTGAACTCGGAGGTTCACTAGAAAAGCCAGGCTCTGGGACTTGGAAGAACATGGGAAGACAGTGGACTGGCAGGCGATAATTGGGTTAATAGACTGAACAGCACATGAGGAGCTAGCGTTGCAGATGTGCTCTGGAAGTTTCTGTAACAGTGAACAGGAAAGATTCTTTTGAGGCAGTCTGAAAATGGCAGGGGAGGAGGGAGGGCAAAGATAATTCACCCAGTGCCGACTCTAACAGCACCGGCACTTAGTTTTTAACGTTAACAATTTAATTTTCTTAGCAAACTTTCATATTTTCTGTTTACTATGATAGCACCATTTTTAAGTGGTGACAAATAGAGGAAAGAGAAGTTATGTAATATACCCGTGCTCCTTCACATCACCTGCACACTTAGGGAAAGAAGCCAGAGGACAGGGTAAAGAGGTTTGTTGTGGGGTTGGCAGCTGTCACAAAAGTCAGGGAATGGAAGGGAAAGAGAGAGAGTCTAAAGGCATCGGTACAAGATGGGAAAAGCCAAATTCAGAGTCTTGTCTGGCCCTCTGAAGAGCCTGGCTCGTGTTGACATTCTCCCAACATATGCATTAATGTCCAATGTCTATAGTTAGATAGTAGTTTGTATATGTGTGTGTGTGTGTGTGTATGCTTTTCTGTGTGTGTATGCTTTTTCAATCATGTGTATGTATGTTCACACTTGAGTATGTATGTGCATGATGATGACGTTATGTGTATGTATGGGACAGAGACAGAAGGAGACAATTACACACAGAGACAAAGAGAGATGGATGCAGAAGGAAACATAGCTCACTGCCCTCTTGGGCACAGTTAATCTTTGCAACTAGCTTGTAATATTCTAGATAATATTCTTAGATTTTTTTTTTATCATGCTAGCCTTCCCAGAAGTATTGGATATAATTTTAGTGACAGCCATTGTGGGAAGTATTTGACTTTTGGCTTGGATGTTTCATGGTGCAGATGAATCAGTAATATATGACACATCTTTTAAATTCCCCCAATCATGTCTATAAAAAGACACTCTTTAAAATGGCCCACCCACATCCAGGCAGGATCAGATGGTCTATTAATTCACATTTGCATTAAAACCTCACCTCTCCTGCTTGCTCTACTCAGGATTCAGTGTGTATCTAGTTATTAAAACGAACACTTACAGTGACCACAGCCCTGTATCAAATACTCCATATGGCACCGGAGCAAAGACCTGAGACATGTGCACTTTTGTCTTTGGTCATTTCAGACTGAAAACACAATTAGACTTGGCTGTCAGACAGATGAAATCTGTCATACGTCCCCTATAGGACCTGCACTCGGTCCAGATCAATAAATCCAAAACCACTTGCACATAAATTGCAAAGTAAGCTTGCAGCTTCAATACATGTGGGCTTAAATTCACTTGTATCTGGCACACACTGTCTCCTGGCCAAGCAGTCTGTCTCTGTAGTTAGTGCAATTTCATAGCTGGACCAGGAAAACAAGGCTGGAAACCATCAGTTTAAAGCAGCAGATGGCTTCGCCACACCTTCCCTGTACGGGCAGTTCCCTCACAAAATGGGGTTTTAGCTGCTTGTTGTATAGAGGGAACTTTAAAATTGGGATGAGTTCAAGTCATTTCCTGAGGATAGCGCCATAAAGCTGTTGTTATTTTTCTCCTATTCCTTCTTGAGATTTCAAACTGAATTTGTAATAAGCTTTGCCTGGACATGACTTGTCACTGGAAGGAGACGTGATTTATATACAGAGATTGTGGCTTCTCTTGCTTCGCCTTACAGAGCTGGCTTCCGCCCGATGATGCACGCATGTTGAGTTGGCTTCTTGAAGGGGAGGGTGAGAGGTGCCCTCCTTTTGCTCTGGAGACCATTAATCAAGACACCATTTGTCTGGCAAATGCTAACACACTATACCTTTTTTCTGTAGTCAAACTTGGAATCCCAGCAGTTTTACAGAAAGAGATTTTTTTCTTTTCTTTCTTTCTTTTTGTTTTTTGTTTTTTGTTTTTTTTGCTAGAGCAATATCAAATTAGGCTGTAAGATTTGCTGCTGTGGGTTATTAAGTGAGGCAATTAACCTAGACTATTTAGGGGTAGGAATGAGACATTTGCTGTATGTGAATAAGAAGAATATCTCTATTTTCAGGAGCTTCTGTGGAACAGAAAGCCCAAGACTTCCAAATATGGTGCTTGCTAAGCAAAGTGATTACAAAATCAGGTCAAAGGAAAAAAAATCCTGTAGCAGACAATATAAAAAGACCTGTCAAGAAGCTGGTGTTACCTTCCTAGAAAGCCACACCTGTTAGAATTGGGGTGTGTTAGGGTGATGGCTGAATCTAGCTGGCTGAGCCCCCTTTCCTGACTGGCCTGACCATTCTTTCTTTAGGAGTTCACAGAGGCCAAGTACCATGGTGTGTCGATGACTGCCTCATAAGAGAAGCTTCCCATGAGAGGAAAGTTGGTACCTCTCCTTTGAGGTCTGTTCAGCCTTGATCATTTGAAACAGACTCTGTTTCAAATGTTTCCGTGTGAGTCTCAACCTGTGGGTCTTGACCCTTTTGACACACTTCTATCTCCAAAAATATTTACTTACTGTTTCATAACAGTAGCAACATTATAGTTATAAAGCAGCAACAAAAATTATTTTATGTTTGGGGGGTCACCACAACACGGAGAACTGAATTAAAGGGTTGCAGCATTTGGAAGGTTGAGAACCACTGAGCTAGGATGTCAGTGTTTGAATCTGAAATGCCACCTAAAGGCTGATGTTTTTCATGTTTATTCCCTAGATTTGATGCCATTTTGAGGGTTTGGAGACATAGGAGGGTAAGAGTAGGTTACCAGGGGGCCAGCCTTTGACAGTTACAGTGACTCTTGGTTCTGGTCTAGCTCTCTCTGCTACTGTGTGAACAAATGATTGATTCTACCACACACCTTCCCCACATGATCCACTGAAATTTCTCTAAACTGTGAATCCAAATAACCTTTCTTTGCTTACATTGCTTCTGGCCTTTATTCAAGTCACTGTCAGGCAGGAGTAGCTAACACACAGGACCTGTTCTTCGGAGGAGAAGCATCTTACTTGGGTAAATTAGTTCTGAGCTTGTGTTGGACTTTGGATGTGTTGTTAATTCAGACTCTGACCTACATTTGGTCTGGCTGAGCCAAAGATCACAGCTGTAGAAGGGTAAAGGACACTTGGGTTTGTCCACAGTCAGGCTAAAAGCCAGGGAGGGTCCTCAGCCTTTTCTTCTTGTGTTAAAGGTTTGCAAACATGAATCGAAAATCTTCCAGCAAATAATTGCATGAACCCCAATACCTCTTCTCTTCCCAAACCCCAGATACTTCTCTATGCACTAAATGACACACTCACACTGGGATAACGTAAGGGAGGCCTAGGAGGTCTGAGTGTGGATGTATAGGGGAAGGACAAGCAGGAGGCATCATGCAGGAACTTGCACTTGCAGCTTGGAGTCATAGCTACCATTGGACTGAAAGAGCACAGGGCACAAGAAGCTGTGTTTTGTTACCAAGACTTTAAAAAGAAAGTGCTTTGTGGGGCTGGGCCCGGAGAGAGGAACAGTGGTCTCCAGTAAAGGCACAGAGGAGACCTCCCAGGATAGCAGCCAGGAAGATGCCAGTCCTGCTCTCATTCTGTCTTTGTCTTCATTGATTTCCTGATAGAGCTTCCCTTTGGCCCTAGTGCTCAGGAGCTCCATTGATGCTGTCCCCATGGATATGAGGATGTCCTAGAGAGTGTACCCCAAAGGTCGGTAGCATATCCCACACTAGTCCAGCTCGCAGGGTGAGAATACAGACGTTAACCAAATAACCTCTTGCTTCTTTTATAATATTCTGCTGAGACCAACTGTGGTATAGGATTGAGCTTTTGGAGAAAAAGGACATTTCTAGAAGGTCAGGCTGATTTTTTTTTTTTTTTTTTTTTTTTTAGATTAGGTGCAGCCAGAGTGCAGAGTAAGAAGTCAGAAGGACCTGAAATCCAGAGAGGGAGAATCTTTGTTTGGGCAAGGAAAGGCTCAGTGCTCAATGGTGATGTTCTGCACAGCGTAGTCAGGAAAAACACCAGAGCTTGTGCTGCAAACATCTGCACTCTAAAGACCAAGGCTCAGAGCCATACCAGGATAGTTTACAGACATGGCAGAGCTCGGGTCTAATCCCTCTCTATCTGCTTCTGTGTTGTCTTTTCTCCATCGCTTCTTCAGCAAACATCAATTATATTTTCCTATGGCTGCCCTGACATCAACATTTGTATAATTTGCCTCATTCTGAGGGCTGTTTCTTATGCTCTGGGTAGAAAAATATGTGAAAGTCCACTTGGAAACTACTTAATGCTTAGATACTCTACTTCCCGGCCTAGCTAACTGCTCATCTCTCCAGCTCTATGTGAGAGGTTACGGTAGCTAGTGACTGTTAGACTCTGCTCTAGAGTGGTTTTAGCAAGTGGTAAACTGTTGAGTACGTGGCATTGATCCCTAACTTATCTGGGTTCTGTGGGTTCTCCCTTGGTTTTAGTGTCTTAGCTAGTGTTCCGTTGTTGCAAAGAGACATCGTGACCGCAGCATCATTTATCAAGGAAAGCATTGAATTGGGGCTGGCTCACAGTTTTAAATGTTTAGTTCGTTGTCATCACCATGGGGAGCATGAAGACTGTCACGGTGCTGGAGAAGGAGCTGAGAGTTCTGCATCTGGATCCGTAGGCAACAGGCCAAGAAGGATTCTCAGCTTGTAATGGACTTTTTGAAGCCTCAAAGCCCATCTCTAGTGGCATACTTCCTCCAAGTGTAGCCACACCTCCTAACCCTTTCAAATAGTATCACTGCCTGGTAACCAACTGTTCAAATCTACAAGCCTATGGGGGCTTTTTATTTATTTTTATTTCATTTTTTCTTCCTCATGGGAATACTTCCATGACTCTTCTTTTTGCTTTTGTGGTTTTTCTTTTTCCTCTTTTTCTATTTCTCTTCTTCCCAATTTCCTTGCCCTTGTGATCAAAACCCAGGACTTGACACACCCTAGGCAACAGTTGATACCAGTTTCTTTATGCCATGCTATCAAGGAACAGCCTTAACCCTTTCTTGTTCATCATTTTTCATTCTCTTTATAATTTTGAATGTTGTTGTTTCTGTCATATGGGCTTTTTGAGGAGGAAATTTTCCTTGGAGGAACATGGCATGTAATCTCCAGTGTGCCGAGCATGCTTGGACAGATAAGGAAGGACCTAGAATGTCGGAGAGCAGGCAGTCCTCAGGGGTGTCTGCTGTTCTTTGATGCCATGGAATCCACAGGAACACTTGAGAACAAAGATCATGCCGGGAAGTCCTCTAATCGGCTGACTACTCATTGTGTGTATTTCGAGCTGAAGTCTCCCTTCGGAGCTGAAACGCAGCCCCTTGAAAACTTGGTACGGCCACAGAGGGCCAGAATCCATGAACATTTATAAAACAGAAACCTGAAGTGTTGGTAGGAACATCTGCAGAGAGCAAAGACTCTTAGACAGAATAAGAGATTGTTGCATTGGTTTGGTGAGTATGAAGTGAAAGTTCTGTGGTATTCCATGCCCACCTGAGGCCACGCCCTAGTAAGGTCTGGAAAAAAAAAAACCGAGGCAGTTTCTGGCATACAGGCACAGGTCCACTCCTCATATAGAAGTTACTGAATGAGTTATGAAGGCAGAGGCTGGACTACGGTGGCATTATTTGTTCTAGATTCCATTGCTTCTTACTTCCGTTGAAAAACTTCGTGCTTGGGTCCTCCATTCTGGTGTTTCAGAACAGCTGATTGCAGTTTGTGGTGAGTTTTGTGAGAAGAATCGGACCTTGTGAAGCTGAAATTTATGTTGCTCCCTCCTGTCCCCCATCATCTTTTCAACATCAGCAGTGCTTCAGTATATAATCTGAGCAGAGGCTGAAACGTACAGGGGAATGCAGGGGACGGAAACGGCAGGCAGGTCCATCAGTACCCGCGGGGCTGCCGCCCTAAGTCACTCTTACCCTCCTCTCTGGTGCCAGCTTTCCCAGGGGTTTTGCTTCAAGGAAGGAGGCTGTACTTGCCAAGGCATGAGCTGGCCGAGAAGATTATGAAGCTTCGCTGCTGTTTTAAGATGCAAGGCATGCTCTCTGTGCTCTAGTACCTGGAGAAGGAGGCAGACTTTTTGTGCCCATAAAGTAAACTGGCATTAAAGCTAATGGGCAGCGGAGGAGTTTGGGCTGTGTATTTGGATCATGGAGGTCAACCGCCACACCTTTAGGCTGTGCCTTTGTTGATGGAGAGGCAGTGACCAGCTAAATGCTCCCTCGGGAAGAGACCATGATTACTACCCACTGGCTTCATCTAGGAGTCAAGGTATAAAGTGGGTGCTTAGGGGAGTCAGCAGGTCTGATTAATACCCTCTAGGCAGTAGTTAGGAGGCATTTTTTGGCCCATCAAATGGCTAATAATAAAAGTACAGTGGTGCAATTTGTATTTTTACTGCAGGCCAATTAAGAAGGGGGAGGGAGTGGGCACTTAAAGTGACATGTCCTTGCAAAGCAGAGACAACAGTCACAGCAGCAGGAGGGGAGAGAAGATGCAGAAAGGAAATAGGCAGCCACTTAAAGCAGTTAAAAGGGTCAGGCATCTAGGGTCTTACAGCCCACCTCCTGCCAGCAATTTCTCTTCTCCAGCTGGTTTGTAGGGCAGTGGAGAATTTGAAAACGGAATAATCTGTGTGGCAACATATGCTCTTCCAAACAGGGATTGGTGAACTGAAAATCAAAAGTCTCTTTGCAAGAGCTGTGTGAAGAAGTGGTATTATTTGGTTACGTTCTCATCTTGGGGTGCGATGCATCCCTGTGTTGGGCGTTTAATCTTCCTGTCTTATTCTATTTAAAGACAGTAACTAGGTGTGGGCTGTGTGCTTTGGGGAAGCCTTGTTTGATTACTATTATTTTCTTTCAGTCTTCACTGACAGCGAATATGGGCTTATAAAAACTTGCTGGGTTTTTAATGTCGGGGCTTACTAATTATGCCATGATATTCTCTTAGGAAGTGTCTAGTCTATATCCTCTTAAGGCTGTTTCTCAGCATGCTAAGATTCTCTCGGAGCACCCTGGATTGCCGGAGAATGGGAGCTGGAAGGGGAGGGGAGAACAACAGACAGGAAGTGGAGGGGCGGGGTGGGGCATCTAGGGAAATCAATCAGGGCCTATTTTATGCAAACAGGGAAAGAACAGAAAGGAAAGGGAAAGGCAGACTCGGGAACCATAAAACACTTGAACATTCCAAAAGAATATCTCAGCACTCAAAACAAAGATGGGAAATAAATTCAATGGTGCTGTCTGCCTTGGGGGGAAGAAGAAAACAACATAATGTAGATATTTCCAAGTTTGAGCGTATCCACATGTTCAGACTCGTGAATATGATGACGGGTCCTCAGAGGATGGAGACAAAAAGCAGTGCTCTAGGTATTTAGGTATCAAATCGGATTTGAAAAGAAAACGTTTAAACAAAGAATGGAAGCAGGAATGGGGATGGGGCATCAATTTCCGTTTCTGACTCTCTGGGAGGGAAACTCTAGATATTTTCTCACTTAACACTCCTGGCTCTCCACACTCCTTGTTCCCTCTGCTTTCTATTTTTTACCTTTGGTTTTTAGAAGACAGTTTTCTTACGCTTTATGTTTTCTTTTTCTCGCTAAAAAGTCCATCAATCCCAGTCATTTCTTTTCTCACTTGTAGTGTCCTCAACCCCCAGCAGACTTGGAGAAGACTAGCTTGTCTCGTTTCTACTTCTGACACTCCCCCGACCCTCCTGTGCAGATGTCTGCCCGAATCCTGCACATGCTTTGGGCTTGTCTGGAGATGTCTTGGTCACTTTTCCTCTTGCTGTGATAAAACACTTTGACAAAAGCAACTTAAGGGAGAAAGGGCTTCTTTTGGCTCACAGTTCACTCCATGGCAGCAGAGCCTGAAGCGGTTGGTTTGTTTACAGTCAGGAGGAAGAGAAGACTAAATCCTATTGCTCAGCTCACACTCCCCCTTTCCTACAGTCTAGGGTCACCGGTGCTAGCGGGTGGACCTTCCCACGGACCTTCCCACCTCAGTGACTCTTACAACTTAATTCCCTGCAGGCGTGGCCGGAGGCTCATCTTCCGAGCTGACAATTGAGATTTAACACTAAACCTCAGGATCATCTTGATTCCTGGTATAAGTAAGATCCCTGGAACCTGAGCACACATTTAGCCAATGAACAGTCACCAGAGAAACAATCTGTTTTACCTGTCTACATGTTCACCAGAGTCAGGTAATGCCTTCTTCTAGACGAGGTTCGGTCCTTGCACTGTAGGCAAATCCTACAGGTCAAAAATGACCCCTTTACCTCTACAGCCAGAAATAGATAACCATGATTCAAACTATGGTCAGATGGTAAGGATGGACGTTCATGGAAAAACCCTCCCATTACGAGGCCCCTCTGAATGCTTTCTGCTGTGTTCATGTGAGAGAACAAAGTGTCCCTAGAACGTTTCAGTGGATGCTCTGCTCTTGAATGTCACAGATTTCACCAACAACTGCCCACTTTGAATATCCATTATGTTCATTAGCGCCCCATTAGTTTCCCCTATGAAAACCCATTTCTGAAATTCAGCATTGCTAATTAGCAGAACCTTTCTTGTTGATTAGAGATGTGAATTACAGAAGGGCTTTTAGTAAAATCGCCTCTGGAGTACAGCCTTCGTAATAAAATGCGAGCTGACCACCCCAGGGAGCAGGCTCATCATTACTGCAATTGTCCCCTCCTGGGGCACAGCCTAAACTTAAGGACAACAACACAAATGCAGGGTACATATTAGGCTGTATTTACTGAGCCGTTGGATAGATTATAGATTCCACTGCTCATGTGAATACAAATCTTTATAGGGCAGATTTTATGGCTGTGTAATAGTAACTCTACACACGTCACTGTAACCGCCTTGTACATTTAGTTCACGTGTAGCTTTTCACTACAATAATCAGCTACTTTTATCGAACTATTGGATTCTGGTATTAAAACAAATTCCTAGACATTTGATGTCCAGAGTTAACTGCTTTCCACAGGGGTTACTATCCTTAGAGGAAAGCATATAAACATGTGCACCTGTTAATATTTGGTATTGTCAATGTCCTTAATCTTTGTCCGTCTCTAAGAAGTCTCAGGACATCAAATCCCACCCCTTACTCTCTCCCAGAAGCATGCCTCTGGCCTAGAGGTGGAAAGAGAGCTGAGGGACTTGGCTTTGCAGATCCAGATGACTATTTGACAACCTGACTTGGATTTCTAGGATAGACCAACATGCCTGACACTAAAGCCTTCAATCCTTTCTCTCACTACTGACTCCCTCACTCCAGTTCGGCTTCACTTGTAGGTTGATCTTCCCAGTCACTGGCTACTCCATCCTTTTGTGTGCCTAGGCTCAAGACTCCAGTCTTAGCTCTCTCAGCTATCACTCCCAGTGCTTGACTACTTCATGGCTCAAGTCACTGCTGTCTCTCACCTAACCAGCTGTCCTATTTGTAGAAGTCCATTTCGACAGGAAACCCAGAAAATAGTAATTTGTAAAATGACATCACTCTATGCTCAAACTGAGAGAACTGGGGGGGAGAAGTAAGGGTAGAGGGAGAAAGAGGGGATCCTGCAATCTTCCAGTACAATTCCCATTACTGAAAACCTCACGTTAGGCCCCAATTCTTAAAGATTCCACTACCTTGGGAACTAAGCCTTTGACACATGGGTGTTATTTTACTTATAGTAAAAGCCTAAATTCTTACAGTAGACCACAAGGCCCTTGGTGATAGGTCCCAAACCTCCCTGCTTGCTCTTCTCCCCTATTTCCAATCTTATAGTTGTATCCAGCCATATGGAGCATGTCAAAAGCCCTGCCTGGACCATCATTCCCTGGTTACCAGCATAGCTCCATGCAGTACCATTCCCAGGCCATGTCATGCTTCCTGTGTCCCATCCAGCTTCCCTTTATCCCATGGTGCTTATTATTTCATATAGTATACACTTTACTTACCGTGTCTGTGCCTCTCTTGACTCAATACGACAGAAATGTCATCTAGGCCTAGCTTTCATTATATTTTCCTGCCTTTTCTTCCCATGCTCGTCACACAGAGGGCATTTGAGAAATGTTTGTTGACGAAATGACCCCGTGGATCTGGTAGGTGCAAAATTTAAATCTCCCTTTTATTTGCATTTTAAATTACTAAGTGGGTGGAATTTTACTGATCTTGGCAGGATCTTAAAAATGAATTCACAAAGCATAAAGAAAAAAAATTGATAGGTCAGATTATACTCAGATTTAAAACTTGTACTCAGAAAAAAAAATGTCTCCCACCAGTAAAGCAAAGACATAGCTTGACAGGGAAAGAGTTAATAGCCCTAATACACAAGGAGTGTTTACAAACTAATAGAAAAGACAGAAACAGTGCTAGGAAAACAAAGACCACTTGGCCAATCCCCAAATAGCAGATGAAGAATGTATGGCATTACTTTTCTTAAATATGCTTTTTTTTTTTTTAAATCAGTGAGCTTTTTTTTTTTTTTTTACTTCCTTGTGCTTTCAATTTCATCTTTCCTGAACTTAATTTCCAAGAAACTTTCTTATTTTCTGTAACATCCACAGTGTATTTCCAGCTGTTTCTCCTTCAGCGCAGAGAGCTGCCCATCCGGTCTCACCCTGTTGTACATTCGTTCCTCCCTCTGCCGCTCTCAAACTCTATTATCATGAGCGAAACTCCCCAGACTGATATTGCTGGGTTTGATACTGCCTGTCACTGTAGAGAGAGGATTGCAACGCGAGGCCTGATGCCACGCTTTTATATTTAGCAGCAGCTCTATTACAAATATTTGGAACCACACAGAACGTGCAGATTTGCTGTTTCAACAACGATAAAGACCCGCTTGACTTGCATAGCATCTAATGAAGCCGGCGAGCCAGGAATGCTGATTGACAATATTTGGTGGCATAGCTTTCCAAATTTGTTTTGCCAAAAAAAAAAAAAAAAAAAAAAATGTAAACTCATGCTCTGAAATTATTTTTCTTCTTTGCTTGCCAAGGGCAGAGCGACTCTTTTCCTTCAGAAGGGAACACTGAGTCTCATCCGGAACTCTTTGTCTATGAAGGCGAAGGAGAGATGGAACCGGAGTGGACCATCAGCCAGGAAACATGGGGTAGAAAAAAAGAAGCAGAAAGAGCAAGAAGGCTGAAACCAAAGAAGTTTTTGAGGCTCTGTTAAGGAAGAAAGTCCTCTGGCAGACACACATCCTCTGATTGGATCCCCCAGCAATCCTAGAAGATGAGTAAGGTGAGCAGACGAGCGTACCCCATTCCCCAGATGTGTCCACACAGAATCCAGACAGCTGAGGAATGTGTTTTCTACGTGGCAAAAAGAACTTTGCAGATGAAATTATAGTCAAGATCTTCAGATGGGAGAGATTATCCCGGTTATCCTGGCGAGCCAAACAAAGTGTAATTACAATGGATCTAATGGGTGGAAGATGGAGGCAAGGAAGTTGGGATCCAGGAGCGGAGGACCAGCGGTACCACAGTGGGCTGGGACTCCAGGCTACAAGGGGCTTCTAGAAGCTGAAGCTAGAAAGACAAGGAGATGAATCATGGAGAAGAGCCTTTTTTTTATACCGCCAAAAAGGGACATAGCTCAGTCAATACCTTGGTTTTAGCTCCCGGAAATGATTCCAGGCATCGAACCTCCATAGAAACAAGTTCACGAATCGGAGTTCTTTGTTAGCTACTCGGCTTGTGGTAGTGTGTCCAGCAGAAAGAGAAAATTGGTACAAGAATGAGTTAGTTCAGTGCTATTGCCCATGTCACTCATGGGCCCGGACTCTCTGAAATGTAGGACGAATGGGGAGTTGGCTCCTGCCATGGGCACTCGGAATTCCTGGGTTGGGAGTCTCAGGCATCCTTGCCCAGCAGAAGAAACACCCGTGGAACTCACGCTACACTCACTACATTGTGACCCAGAATTGAGGACCAAGCCTTGAATATTTTATTCTTATGTTCCAGAGTGGCATTAGGAAACCAGGTTCCCGGAAGGAAGCTGTTAACTGCCAGTGCCCAAACTGTTATGTAGCTGTGGTAGGAACCTTCCTGCTGTTCCCCCGTCTCTTTTGGGCTTCCTGTTTCTATTATCAGGCAGCTTGGATGAACTAGTGAGGGAAATTCACACGGAAGCAAGTCCAGAAAACACTCCAAGAGGAGTCGTGTTCGAGACCGGTCTCTGTTGCCATTGACTGATTCTAGGGGCTCATTTAGAGTTTATTTTTCACTGTGGCTTCCTGTCTTTGGTGTGTGTGTGTGGTTCATTTCTTCCCTCTGACTAGTCACCGAGTTCCCCCTTTCAGATGCAAAGCAATGAGCTAAAAGATAAGGCGTTTGTTTAAGAATATCATTTTGAAGGCGAATCCCAATTACTGGTACTCTGAAGGAAGTTAGACCCTTCCTCAGAACTGTCAGCAGTTAGGCACAGTCCAGGAAAGGCATGTAGGACACAGGGCAAGGAGTGATCAGGCAAGCTGGTTGCACATGCAGCTCTCTGGAGTTCTGGGCTAACAAATGAGTTACAAGGAGAAAAGAGGACCAGGAGCTAGAGACCAAATTTAAAGGCTGCAGAAACTCAGCTCTCACCGGGAGGATGATGAGCTCAGGGTGTGCCAGGTATCATCAGCTGTCCTGTGATTTCCAAAAGCACCAGAGAAGCCCCATTTCCCCCGGGGAAATACAAACAGGCAGAGCTGAGTGGCACATGTGACAGTCAGGGCTGCAGCAGGGGTGGGGGTGGGGTGGGGGGGTGGGGGGGTGGGGGGGTGGGGTGGGGTGGGGTGGGGGGGTGAGGGGTGGAGGGGTGTCTCAGGGTGAGCTTTGGGTTATGGCTAGTTACAGTACTTGGAAGAGGCCACACAGGATTAATGGGGTTATAGAGTTGACCCGTTCAGTAGATATTGTTAAGAAAGTTTGGCAGCCATGTGCTAGCAAGCTTACAGTGAAAATCTCCAATTTCAGAATTTCACTGGGTTCAGGAAAGGGCTGACCAAAATTCTTAAGAATGCACCCCACTTTTGCATCTCCTTCTAGATATGCACCCCCACATATGCATTACACTCTAACTTTTCTGTCCTGTCCATATTCAGTGCTTAGTTCCTGAGTGAGTCTTTGAAGAATGGGTAAGATGGGAAAATTGGAAAAAGTGTGGATTCTTTTGGAAGCTTCCCCAGACACATTACTCATCAAGGTAGATAAATGTGTCGTTAACATTTTCTTCTTGGAAGAAAACATTTTTTTTTTTTAATTTGCAGGAAAGAAGGGCACATTTGTTGGTTGATGGCTCAGTTGCCATGGAAACACAGGAATTAAATATGAAAAAAATGTTTTAATACATTAATTCTTTAGATCTCCTCACCCTACCTGCCTTTTCCTTTCAGGTGTGACAAGCCAGAATGAGAAGTAGCCTTGACCCTTGCTGTCTTTTGAACCATCGTCATCACCAGAGGCATGCTAGAACATTCCTTTTTCTCTTTCAGCTGGATACACATTTTATGTTTAATTTCTTTTCAGGGTCTTGAGACAGAATTCAGGGTCTTCTGTGTGCTAGGCTAACATTCTAGCCCAGCTCCTTCCCCAGGCCTAGCTGTGCACTTTAAATTCGTGCTTTCGGTGTGACTAGATTGCCTTAGGTGCCTGTGGGGAAGTCTGCAGGCTCTGTGTATGCTTTACAAGAATAGTGCATGGCCCGTGGGACTAGACAGTTGTGAGGAGGGGTCATTTGGTATGGCTTTAGAGGCCTGACTATAGTCGATGTGTTTGCTTATTTTGGTAACTGTAACAAAATACCTTAGACAATGTAATTTATAATTAGGAAAAATTTATTGTTTTGTAGTTCTGGAGCTCTGAAGTTCACAGTCAAGGTCTTGGCATATTTGGTGTCTGGCAAGGGCCTTTCCTTATGCAGCCCTTTCTTCATGGTCTCACATGCCAGAAGAGACAAGTTCTTGTGGGACATTTTTACAAGGACTCTATTTCCATTCATGAACTAGTTACCTTCCAAAGGCCCTACCTCATACTACTACTGCCCTGAAGGGTAAATTTCAATATCTGCATCTTGTAGTTTATGAGGGTTAAGTTTTTATCAATTTGTTACAAACTAGAGTCATCTGGGAAGAGCAACTGTGGCTGAGGAATTATCTCTATCAGATTGGCCTATGGGTAAGGCTGTGGGGTCATCTTTTTGATTGATGAGTGATATGAGAGGGCACAGCCCATCATAGGTGGTACCACCCCTAGGAAGGTAGCCCTGGGTTGTACAAGAAACCAGGCTGAACAAGGCATGGAGAACAAGCCAATAAACAACTTCCCTCTATGGTCTGTTTCACTCCTGCTTCCAATTCCTGCTTTGAGCTCTTGTCTTCTCTTGATGATGCACTGTGATATGGAAGTGTAAGCCATATTAGTTCCTTCCTCCTCATGCTGGTTTGGGTCACAGTTTTGTTTTTTTTTTTCTTTTTATCATCACAGCAGCAGAGGCACAAGCTAGAATACAGGGCTGCAAGGGCTGCAAACATTGAAAACATGGTGGTTGAGATTTATGAATGTATGCTTCATTCAGCCTGTGAGATCTTATAACTACTTTGCTTTTTCTTTTTGTGTGTGAGCTGGGTTGTCAGTAAGCTATTTAAAAGCCTGCCTACAGTAACATTGACTTCAGACTGTTGTGCTCAAGTGTTACATTGAATCTATGTGTTTCTAGGACCCTGGTCTGTTGGTGAGAGGATGTTCACCACGGAGTTTAGTTTGAGCACAGGTGTTGCAGTCAGGCATAGCTGGGTTTAGATATTTGTTCTGTGTCTAACTAGTAATTTAACCTGGGATAGGTGTCTTCATTTCTTTGAGCGTTACTGCTATTATCTGAGAAGTGGGCATAATAATTCTTACATTTCAGCTATTTTGTGGAGATTTAAAGAAAATGATATTTAACATGCAAAGCCCCTGTTGGACTCTGTGAGTCCTTGGTATAGTGTAGTAGCTTTGATTGTAATTAGCAATGGCTATTGTGCAGTGTGTCAGTCACCTCCTAACTCTCTGAAGGGAAGAGAGGACCCTTTTGCCACTAAGCAGTTATCTTCTCTCTCTCTCTCTCTCTCTCTCTCTCTCTCTCTCTCTCTATATATATATATATATATATATATATATATATATATGTGTGTGTGTGTGTGTGTGTGTGTGTGTGTGTACGTATTGTGTATATGTATATATATATATATATATATATATATATATATATATATATATATATACATATATGTATATATACATATACACACATACAGTGTATAAGGATGGCTCCTATACTCCTCCCAGATGCCCCATCCCTACTCCTTTCTTTGCAGCTCTGTTGAATTCTATCTAAACCCATTGCATACTTCAACTTTACACCAGTGTAGATTTGAACATGGTTCACAAAATTTTCTGTTTAATTTATTTAGGACATATTTATTTTCTTGAGTACTATGTGCTGGGAGGTAAAACAATGACTCAGACAGAAATGGCTTCTGTTGTCACAGATAGTTACAGTGTCATTTGAAAATACAAACAAACGAACCACCCAAGACTAATGCATTTATCAGGTTACTAACTCAGTGCTGTGATAGGGACACTTGTTAGGGGTACACATCTTGCTGGGGTACTTGAACCGGTTTGAGGTGGTCTGTCTGTAGAGGTTGGATCATTCTTGGAGGCATCAAGGTCTGTCCGGAGGCTCTTCACATTGTTTTAGTGTTGCCCTGAGGTGCAAAGATTCATCGCTCCATTATTCTCCATTATTTATTTATTTACCGAGTGCCTGCTGCTCCTCAGGCCGAGCTCCAGGAGATCACTGGAGAAAGTTGGAGAGCTGTGAATGAGATCCACTGGCAAAAAGCCTTGGTTCATTCAGCTCGACCTGGGGTCTAAGAAGCATTTCTGGTAAAGAGAGATCTGAGTGTAGGCCTGCGGGAGAGTACGAGCCATGAAGCAAGAGGATGTCAGAGTGTTGTGGGAGCAGGGAGAAGGAATATCACGGCTGCAAATGTTTTTGTAGCGTTGGAGATGGCTAACAAAATTTTGGGGATAGGAGCCTAGACTGGAAATGGCTTGTAGCCCTAGTGTAGCCCTGGCTGGAGAACGGCAGATTTAGCCTGCCTTCTTCTCCCTGTATTGATTCTTCTTCTGGTTTGTGATGCAGAAAGAATTAAGTTTGCTTCAAGATGGTAGAAGCATGTGGTGAAGGGATCAGAGATGCCTTGAAAGATTGTCTGTCTGCCCTCCAGGAGGGAGGGACTCCTCCAGCTGCTTTTCTAGGGAGATGCAGAGCCAACAACTCAGTGGACAGAGACTGAAACAATTCACCCACCTTGGGACAATTCTAGATGGCAGGACATCTGGTTTCTAAGCTCCTTGGTGGTCTGGCTAAGACTTGGTTGGCCCTGCCTTGCTTTTGTGATTCCTTCCTCTCTCTTCTCCATAGGCAGTCCTAAACTCATTCCTTCCCAAATCTCCATCTCAAAGGATGCTTCTTTAGGAATCCTACCCCGGGAGATTCCTCAAGTTCAGCCCTTCACCATCAAAGTGCAGAAACCTGTGGATCAATGACAACATGATGATCTCCAGAAAAGCAAGAACTATAATTTTTTTCAGCGAGAGTGTGGTTCAGACAAAGGCATAGAGAATGAAAGGACTTAGAGATCCACCCTCTCAGAGTAAAGTTTAAAGGAGAGAAAGCCCCAGACAATTGAATTCAGGTCTGAGTCACAAGACCATCACTCTCGTGGAAGCAGATTAATGGAGGAGCTGCCCCTAGGAGCCATTAACCCACATCGCACATACATTCTGATTTCTCGCTCGACGTTGCCCTTCAGGTGCCATGCTGACCTCTGGAAGATCAGCCCCGGGAAATACTGAGGTGGACAGTGTTTTGCTATGGACCATTTGGCAGACCTAATTTTCATGGGAGTCGAATACCACAGGATTGTGGGTTTGTCCACCACTGTTATTTCTCTCTTGACCCTGAGATGAAGTCCGGTTCACTCTGACATGGTGAAGAAATTAGATCTCTTGGCCAGAAGAACTTGTGTGTGTATTCTTTGAGGACAGAATGCAGACTTGTCTCAGTGGGGGAACACACTGACATCCTTGTGCTCTGAACAGGTAATTCTTCTTTGCTTTTAAGAGTCTGCAGCCATATTTTGTGGACGTTTGGACAAATCCATCTTTTTATATTATAGACTTAGAACTCACCTAGCTGCTAGCTTTTTATTAAACTCATAAATTAAGGTATTTAAAGCACAGTTAATGTTCCAGGGACATGATCTAATGGATATCTCTCTCTCTCTCTCTCTCTCTCTCTCTCTCTCTCTCTCTCTCTCTCAGAATTACCAGTGTAAAGCAAGTAGCATATCAGATGGATAATGGGTGTGGGGTTCAAACTCTGTGGGTCAGCCAGTGTCAGCTATGTGCTTGGGGCTCACTCTGTACTTCAACCTGCTCATCAGGTAAAGTATGATGTAATGTGCACACAACAGTGCTATATACATAGGAAGTGCCTAGGAAGGGAACACTTACACTTACCACTGAAGAAGAAGAAGAAGAAGAAGAAGAAGAAGAAGAAGAAGAAGAAGAAGAAGAAGAAGAAGAAGAAGAAGAAGAGGAAGAGGAAGAGGAAGAGGAAGAGGAGGAGGAGGAGGAGGAGGAGGAGGAGGAGGAAGAAGAGGAAGAGGAAGAGGAAGAGGAGGAAGAAGAGAAGCAGGAGGAGGAGGAGGAGGAGGAAGAGGAGGAGAAGGATGAGGAAGAGGAGTAGAAGTAGGAGGAGGCACGGTGATCATTAGCATGGTGGCCATTTCTACTGTTTCCCCAAATCTTCAGATCACGTGACTTATATGCTTTTTAAGTGTTAAAATAAATAAAACCTCTATGCTCTCATTGTGGGTAGATTTTCAATTTTTCCTATCACAGCAGGCAGTAAAACAGATTTCTTAATCTGTCTCCATGTCAGAAAGGCAGGTCTGACCAAAGAGTGGGCACATTAGTGGCTGTGAGATTCGTCAGTCAGTCACAGCAGCTGGGCGAGCTCTCTGGTGGATGGCGAGAGTGGTGAGCTTTTATCACAGCACACCGCTTTCCCTCGCTATCTCTCTCCCTGGTTACATTTTTAAAAATAATGCAGTTAATTTTCATGAGTATTTCAAGCCTGAATTAGATATCGTATTATAAATACCTCAGAAGTTGAGGAGGATCTGGTTAACAAAAGCAGATTACTAACCTCCCACGAATCAAAATCAGACCCACAGAATCCAAACTTAGATACCCATAAAAATCCATCCTGTTCTGTTTCCCCAGGATTAAAGCACGTTGCTGGCGATTTAAGCCGCCTGCAGATATGTGGCTATGGTATCTAATTGCAGCTGGATTTAAACCTTGAGCAGGTCAATGCAAGCATGATGATCTCAGGATAATTTGTCTTTTATGTATTTCTACGGCATGATATATAATCCCTTGCTGGAAAGGGTCCTTGTGGGTGTCAGCCTCTGCTCCTGCCTGTAATAGAATAAAGAAGTGGCAAATAGGTGATCCTTTATATAAATCTCTCTCTCTTTTTTTTGCCTGCATAATGTGGGCCAAGGGATGGGCCCACCTTTGTTAAAGCAGGGACAAGGGCATTCAGCACAGAAGCCATTCTGGATTTGCTTCACTAATGTATGTACATGCTTTTGAGATCTTGCCTTGCTGTCCTGGCAGTCTTGATAGCCAGAGAGCCATGTTCCTCTTTGCATCACAAGTTCTGCTTTCTCTGCTCCCTCTTGAGCTAGCTGGAGCACCTCAGATTGGGTGGGGTAAAGAACTTTGAAGAGCTAATTGTGTTACATGGTGATGCAGGAGCCAGAGAGGATGGAGAACTGATTTTATCTGTGTCTGAACCTGGGAGACTCTCTCTGCTTACGTGCAGATGATCAGGCACTCGCAGGGGTTTATGGGAAAACATATAGTGGGCTATAGAGTAAAACCTTTCCTCTCAACATTTCAGGCATGCCTAAGTACGGACAGGAAGACAGCTCAGTTGGTAATGTGTAGGCACAATTGGTAGAGTGTATGCAACCATAGGACCCAAGTCCAAGCCCCAGAACCTATGTAAAATAAAGTCTGGTGTGGTGTAATCCCAGCTTCATTTGGGAGGTAGACAGGCTCATTCCTGGGACTCCTGGGTCAGCCAGCATAGCCTGGGTAGTGTGCTCCAGGTCAGTGAGACCCTGTCTTAAAAATTAGTAGAAGGTTCTTGGAGCCCAAGGCTGTTCTGTGGCCTCCATATGCACTGACACATGTGCTTGCATGTGTACACACACTCATACACACATACATGCACATACACGCACATGCCTGCATACGATGTACACACAGAGTCACACACATATATACAGTCACACACATGCACACAGAGTCACACACATATATACAGTCACACACACATACACACACAGTCACACACACATATACAGTCACACACATGCACACAGAGTCACACACATATATACAGTCACACACACATACACACACAGTCACACACATATATACAGTCACACACATACACATAGAGTCACACACATACACAGTCACACACATACACACAGAGTTACACACACATATACAGTCACACACATGCACACAGAGTCACACACACATATACAGTCACACACACATGCACACACAGTCACACACACATATACAGTCACACACATGCACACAGAGTCACACACATATATACAGTCACACACACATACACACACAGTCACACACATATATACAGTCACACACATACACATAGAGTCACACACATACACAGTCACACATATACACACAGAGTTACACACATATATACAATCATATACCATGCACACACGCACATGCACATACACACATCGTCACACACATATATACAGGCACACACAGAACTGCACACATATATACAGTCATACACACACCACACACACATACACACACAGAGTCACACACATATATACAGTCACACACAAAGTCACACACATATACACAGACACACACATATATACAGGAACACACAGTCACACACACATATATAGGCACACACACACACACACACACACACACACACAAACACACACACTGCTTTCTTTGAACCAGACAGTCCTCATCTTTGTTGGCCCCTCCTTTCTCCAGCTGCCTGTAGATGGGCAACACTGAAGACTTGGGATGCTGCAAACAGAACAGGTGGGAACGTGTTCCGTCTGGTTCTCCCAGGCTTGATGCAGCACAGGGGAAGCAGCTCGCCTGCAGTCAGGCATTTCTTCCAGCTTCTGCTCAGCATCCACAACAGGGTCCCCATAGGGCATCTGCAGCAACATCCTGGGAGCAGCAGGACTGAGCAGGCCGAGCCTCGACTCTGTAGCCTGCACAAACACTCCCTCCTCTCCAGAGACAAGATGCATGCTCTCTCTGGACCCTGCTGGCTTGATTCCAGATTAGCCTGCTGTTCCTCTCTCAAGGTTGTGCTGCACACAAGTTCCTCTCTACCTCCTTTCTTCTTTCAGCTTAGTTTTTCTTCTGTATAAGGAAACAAAAGATTGTATGTATATAAGTAATTGTACCAGGCAGCTCGAGGGCCCTAGAAAAGGTCAGCAACAGTGAAGGAAATAACAAAGATAGGAGAGACAGCATCTTTGGATGAAGTGGAAGTGGGGGTACTTACGGGGCTTAGAGTCCAAGAGGGTTGAGCTCCTAGCTCCACAGGACCTTGTGGAGATCATTACCTCTCTCAGGGAAACAGGTTTCTCATCTATAAGACAGAATCATTGCACTTGAATACCGAGGTCTTTATGATGATTGCAGTCAATCAATTAGGTAGTTAATTTGATGGAACATGACCGTAGGGTTGGGCACTGTGGTAGATGCTAGGACAAACCATGTCTGTTCCCTTGCAGGAGAGAGAGTAAGAGAGTTTGGCATGATTCGCTCACAAGAATGGAAGGAGACCACAGAGCGCTGGTGGCATTTGCTGGACACACTGGGGACAGGGCAGGGAACTGGAAACTCACCTCCTGGTCAAGTCTGTGTCCCCAGGCCTTGCACTTTAGGGGATGCTTGGATCCTGTCCTCTCCTTGTCTTCCCTCCTCAGTGAACCTGGAGCCAGCTTCTGTGGGGGCTTGTGTAAGCTCCCCGCTGCAGATTGTGGGCTGTGCCTCATACTGTTAGAGGACCAACCGACCGAGAAGCAAAATGCAAATGTGTTTTTGGCAGAAGCAGCATCTCTTTTGTGAAATTAATTTCCTATTGGAAGATCAGGAGTCAAATATCTTAAAAGATTCCTATTAGACTTAGCGCAATACACACACACACACACACACACACACACACACACACACACACACAAAGAGCAGAGGGAAAGGCAGGATCTTTTGGGAATAGGATAGGAAAGGGTGAGTAGCCAAGATGTTCTGTGGAACTTTCCTTGGATCGTGAATGTGGTGGGTTAATTTTGGGGTCAGCAGTGGACATGGGTAGTATGTACATGCCCATTGGAGTTTGCTTCCTTGGCCTCAGGTGAAAGGCCGGCAAGCAGAGCAAAGGGTCCTCAGGAGATTATCATTATTTTTACATTTAGTTAAGAACTGACAAACTAATTGCCAAGCCCATTGTCAGGAACCTGACAACCCATTAGAGATGATTGCGAGCAATTTCTCCCTATTACTTCCGAGAGAGGGGCACAGCTTCATCTTTTGTACTTACTGCTGGAGAGAAGTTGGTGTCTATCAGTTTCTGCAACCTGGATCCACAGTTCTTGCTGCCCCAACCAGCTCTGTCCTGTGTGAGATCCTAGTTTATTCTCAGTCCTAGCTGAGAAGGTGGGGGGCTTGTCTGATTGCCTGGGTGAGTCTTTTCCTGCCCCTTTGTTTTCTACCTTCTCTCCTTTCCAAACACTCTGATTAACCCTGGCTGGCTCTCAGGACACACCCAATCTAAAACATAAGAAAACAAAATAAAAGAGAAAAACAAGACCTGCAGTCTTTGGGAAAGAGAGAGGAAATCTTAAACAGTAAAAGAAAAACCTCTGAGATTCTGGTTTTCAGTGGGGATTGGAAAAAGCCAAATTATTCTTTAAAAAAAAAACATGTACTGGGGTGAGATGCCCCAGCAAGTGAGAGAGTTTGCATAGCAAGCATGAGGACTTAAGTTCAAATCCCCTAAACCCATATAAACAAACCAAGTATTTCTGGGAGCTGGGGGTTGGGGGAGGCGGCAGGAGGATCTGAGGGCTTGCTAACTGCCACCCTAGCCCCAGGCTTAGTGTGAAACTCAAGTGAATAAAGGTGGAAAGTGGCTGTCCTGATACTTGCTCTGTAGACAAGGCTGGCCTTGAACAAAGGTATCAACCTGCCTCTGCCTCCCAAGTGCCAGGACTAAAGGCCTGAGCTACTGCACCCATAAATATCAGAACAAAGACCTATGCATCAGTGGAATATCCAGGGTCTTGATTATAAAAGATAACGGTCCTCCATGCCCCTTTAGTTGGTGGGCATTCCATTATAGTCTCTTCCCTGAGCTAGCCAGGAAGAGTCATTGCTCAGAAGCCAGTTCAAAGGCGTGATTTCCTGTTGTGTGCCATAATCTGCTTGGCTTACCCTCTTGGGGAAGAGAAGTCATGTTCTATGAAGGCTTTTCAGTTGCATTATATTTTTCACAGCCTTCTGTATTAGGATGTGACATATCTCTATACATGTGTGTACGTATACACCATCTCTCCCATATATGTGTGTGTATGCACACATCATGTTCCCCATAGATATGTGTGTATGACACGCTATGTGCCCCATAGATATGTGTGTATGCACATACCATGTGTTCCATAGATATGTGTATATGCACAGACCATGTTCCCTTTATGTGTGTATACTCACACATACATCTATGCATATAAGCACAGAAGTTCTGGTCCATCTGGTAGATATGCAGGTCACAAAGTCCATTTTAATGGAGCAATCTCTCATTTTTTTCCAGCCTATCTCTGTGCCAAGTGCCTGTGATTTGTTAAATCATGATGATCCAAAGAAATTAGAAGCAATTAAAGTCATTGCCAGTCACCTTCCACAACTGTAGTCCATTATTCTAGTGTAGTTTGTGATAAATCCTTAATAACACTTCCTCCAGGAAGACACGTTCAGGGCCCTTTGTTCTTTTACTCATGGTCAGCACTTGTAGCTATTAAGCTTATCGTATCCTATTTTTACCCCAGAATTTCACGGACTTAGTTTCTGGTCATTATATATCATCGCTTCTTGAACCCCAATTCTCTTTGGAAAGGACTCGGAGAGTATATTACTTTCCCATTGACTGTTAGAGTTCATCCTCTGCCCCACGCCACCGCTGCCCCACGCCACCGCTGCCTCCCCAGTGGCTGAGAAGAGTACCGATCCAGTGTTACTCACCTCTGCAGTAGCTCTTGGAGGGCTGCGAGGCTGGCTCAGCAGTTATGAGCACAGACCACTTTTGCAGAGACCTGAGTTTGGTTTGCCGCACCCACATGCCAGCACACAGCAGCCTGTCACTCCAGCTCCGGAGGACTGAGATGCCCCTGGCCTCTGAAGGCACTGCAGTCATGTGCACACACCCTCTGTTTACATAAATGTAATTAAAGACAAAACCTTTAAGAGACCTAAAATGGGCCTTATACGGTCACTGGGCCACCTCTGGAATACTGAACCTCTGTTGCCTTCCCAGATTCTAGAAGATGCCCGTATTCATTGGATGGACGTTCTCCCCCATCTTGCAATCCAGCAACTGCAGCACTCCAGCCTGTTTCCTCCTGAACTGGTTCCTTTTCTGCCCCTGTTCTAGAAGCACCTGGTATTAACAGACCTCATGGATCTACCTCTTCGGGTTCTCCAGGACACCTGTACCATATTGGTCTATAGCAATCACAGTCTCTTCTACTGGGTTGGAGAACCTAGTCCCACTGTTCCCAGGTTCTAAGGATTGGGGCGGAGACATCCTGGGGCGGGAGGAGAGTGAGAACAATTACATTGCTTACTATAGGAATAAAAGGGAAAAACTTCTTGTAAATAAGCAATACCAACACACATTGGCAGAGTTTTTTGTTTTGTCTTATAAAGGCTTAAAAATGAATGTCTGTTCAACTATAATCCTTGCGATTTACCTCGTGTGTACTGGAAGTATGCCGGTTGTATAGGATGAAAAGTTTACCTTTCAACCCACCTCCTTTAAAGGTCACATGGCGAACAGAACTGATTTTAAATGAGTTCCCCACGTGGAGCAAGGAAGGTGAGATAGAAAGTGTTTCAAGATGACAGGAGGCAGACACAACGGGAGGAGAGTTGACTAAGATATTAGCCGATTCAGGAAAATGCTAATCATACCGTGGGGAGGACACTTCGCTTGACTTATATTTATTGTAGTTCATTAAAAGAAACCCTCCTCTCTTTGAAACTATTTTGTCATTAAGTTTGCAATTTGTGTCTCTTTGCGTTAAGCAGGCTGTAAACACCAAGAGCCCGTGTCTCTCAGGTAAATTCTCAACCCAGGCCTCTTTGCTGTCAGTGGGTGGTGGTGACTTAGAGCCCACTTTCAGAGATATATTGAAATTCTATATCAAGCTAAAGGATGCCCTGTAATATTCGATTTCTCTTCCAGAACAAACGGACTTGACATGGTTCAAGTATCTGTCCCCTGAATAAAACAAAAAGCTAGAGTCACTCATGCTTCCAGACCTTCCCCTGCAGTTGTTCTTAGTTTTTCTTGACGGCTGGACCCTGTTATGATTTCCACGGTAGTCTATTATTAAGCCGGGGACGGTGGGTGGTGGGTTTCTCCTGGGATCCCAGACTGGAGAAGCAGGGGCACTGCCTCTCTGTGCAACGGTGTGAGACTTTTCAATGCCTCTCTCTCTCTCTCTCTCTCTCTCTCTCTCTCTCTCTCTCTCTCTCTCCTCCACATCTCGCTGGCAGTGCTGATGGGTAGTGCATAGAAACTGACTCTCTGTCAACATTGCTCAGCTTCCTTTAGGCAGAATACAACCTTTTCCATGCCGCGTTTACACTCTCTGTAAGTCAGACCATAAAGGAACTAGAACCTGCTGTGGTAACCACACTCGCCCGCGCTGGCATTGCAGCTGGGCTTGGTAAGGCCAGGGGACACTCCATATTCACCACCACAGCCTAGAACAGGACCCAGTGACAGGTGGTTGGTTGTAAAGGAATGGTAGAGGCACACAATGGCTGCCCAGAAATGGGAGGGAGCAGGAGGCGCGGCTAAGACCAGCAGGTTGTCCAGGGAGCAACAGGAGGGGAGTGTCAGTCAGTTAGAATCTTCTCTCTCCTCCCCCCTTTCATCTTATGGTTTCCCTGTCTCCTTTCATCTCCCCTCCTCTTTCCCTTCCTTCTTCCCTCCCCCTCTGCCTTTCTTACTTCTCTGTCCCCTATCTTGGTTATCTTTGCTTAGGTCCCTTTCTTTCAAGGAAAAAAAAAATGCTTTGCACATATCTGCAGGCCCTCCTATCCTCAGATCCGGCGAATGTTACCACAGAATGAACTGGTTTGTATTTTGTACTTACGGACTTTCAAACGTACTATCATTGGGGTTGCAAATTCCATTAGGAATTGTCATCGGCAATTACCAAGTGGTGATCAGGACTTTTGTTGGTGGTTTTCAGTGTTCACTGTCCAGACCCTTGGGTTGCCATGCACTATCTTTTTAATTTGATATAATCAAAGGAAAGTATGACTGTGTACACACGTGTGTGCATGTGTGTGTGTGTGTATGTGGGGTGTGTGGTTATTCTGCAGCATTGCAATATTTGAAAAAAATCTAGGAATAACAGTATCTTCTTAATGGAGATTAAGAATCCTATTAAATATTACTCAGTGGTTGTCAAAGTTTTGGGTGCAGTAAGTCATGAGGACCTTGGTAAAAGTGCAGACGTCTGTGTCCTATACTCAGCATTTAGCATTCAATAGCTCGGGATGACTTCCCTCTTTGTATTTCCACTTTGACCAGGTTGTTAATACAGGGACGGGTTGATAGCTGAACCCAGATCGTGGTGAAGCGAGCTGCCCCGTGAGGTGAGCCCTCCACTTGTCCCACACAGTGTTTCTGTGCCTGGTGCCTTTCTTTAAGCTGGGAGTTTTGTTTTCGCGCAACCCGGGAAAGAGCCTTTCCACAGCTCAGTGTTTCACCTGCATCGCTATTTTCAGAGCTTTTGGTTTCAGTTTATTCCCCAGTACGAGAATCGAAGGTTGAACTGAAATCAAATACATTTGTCTGGGAGTGGGATGTCTGTCAGGCATTGATCTCCTTGAGCCGGCGCTCTCAGTGAACGCCTCCCCAGCGAGAATCCCAGTCAGGATTCTAAAGGTTACATGGAATAGGCCTGATTTCTGAGCTTCTCTGGGGAGATCACTTAATTCATAAAGCAAAAAGTGGAGAAAGCCGCCACATACCCACCACTCCCCCTCGTTAAGTAACCCGTGCACGGTTTCTGTTGTAGAAGAAAATAACGTGTTGATTAGCGTGTAAGCCAGAAAATACCCTCGAGCGGTGAATCCTTAAAGATGAAATAGTTGCACTTTGAAAGATGGAAAAATGGCAAAATGAAATGCGAAGGCTAGGTTTCTGCGTGCGCGCTCATGGCATTCAGCCACGAGGGGGCAGCATTGCACTTTGGTTGAAAAAACGGTCTGGCAGGAAGGCAGCCCTTTAAAGGAACATAACATCTACGTGAGCAAAGCTAAAAACCAGAACATTAGCAAGCACCAGAAAACCAACAACACAGAACCCAACTGTCTTTGTTATAATGTGCCGTCTTCGCTTCTCCCGTGTACGGAGTTTAATATTGTAGTATTAAGACTTTCTGGGCCACATCACGTCAGTTCATAAATACATGCTTAGGGGTGGTGGTGGGTATGCAGTGAGATTATTTTTTTATACCTTCCGATTTTGTTTGCCTTGCCTTTCTCAGCTTACCGTCCTCGGTCCTCGTGTTGCTGCCAAGGACCTGCTCTCCCACACTGCTTCCTCCAAGGCAGAGCCCAGACCTTCTGTGGGCTGCCCCTTGGTGTGGCCCGTCATTTTGTGGCGTTCCATGGAAGCAGGCTAAGCTTGGCTAGAAAGTTACTTACTCCATTCCTTTTTGTACAAAACTAGGTTCTTAATTTTCATGGTTCTGGCCCTTCCTGAGGGTTTGTAGTTATGGATACGCTTTCAGACGAGTCAAACCATTGTTCTGCCGGGAGTAGTTATGTCTTTGAAATGGATCCCTAAGTCACACTGAGAACAAATCCAGCCTTAGAAACTCAAGCTCCATCAGTTCAGGGGCAATGTCCCTTGCTCAGGGTTAGATCCCATGCTCCTGGACACTGAGTGCCTGGTGTTGAAGGTGCATGGCAAATATTTGTTGAGTGAATGAGCCCATTTCAACACTCGCTCCCCGATCAATCGCCACGCCTTTCGCCCACCTTGGATTTGCTTTTGGCTAGTGACTAATGTGAGAGCACAGAGGCTGGAATGTCCACCTGCCTTTCTTCCTGGTCTCCATCATTGTTTGCTTCCTTTCTGGGTTTGCAGAGTCACAGTGACAGAGAGTTTCTTGGGGGAAAAAATAGTTATTTTTGTTTCTCTGATATAGGCGTACACATTTCCATACAATTACAGTGTTAATCCTGCCTTTGTGCTGGGATTTCACAAAGACCAGATTAAAGTTTCCCCTCTGCATGGCAGGCTCTACGACTTGGCTTCTTCCTCCCCCCTTCTCTTCTAGTTGGGAAACTTGACTTTGAGCAGGGGCAGAAGCATGAACAGGGCAGGGAATAACAGGCAGCGGGATGATTAATTATCCTCCTTGGAATCTAACTTGACTGGGCAAGGTGAGACAGTTCAATTATGTAATCATGTTGGCAGTCTTGGCTTCCCAGGCCCTGGGTGCTAGGACTACCCTCTTCCTGCATTTTAATTTGTACGAGAGAAACTCACCCTGCTCCTTGTAACTCTCCAGTGAACCCTCAGGCCGTGGGAAAGGAGCTGTCAGTTTTGGCAGGAGATGCTCCAATCTCTGGCATCGCTGCACTCTGAGAGGGCTCCTGTGGAGAGTCTCGGGGCTCCTCTTGGAAGCCATGGTTGGGCCGCCTGGCTGCGTCTCTTGGGTCACGTGGATTCTCTTTCTCTAACACACAGCTGTTTAAAGCTTCCTCTTTTGCCTTGAGAAAGGCTCCCCTTTGAAGCTACAGGTCAGGGAGCCTCGTTAGACTGGAATCCATTAGGGAAGTGCAGCAGATCCTCCTGTGATGATTGAGATGTTATCATCGGCTGTGTCCAACATGGTGGGCAGTGACCAAATGTGGCCATTAGCACCTGAACCGTGGCCAGTGCAATTAAGGAACTGAATGTTTAATTAGAATTAATGTAAAGTTCAACAGTTATCTATGGCCAATGGATACTCTATTGGGCAGTGAAAGACTGGGCTGTAACCATACTGTCCATGGGAGATGATGATCTCTCTCTCTTTCTCACTCACTCTCTCTCTCTCTCTCTCTCTCTCTCTCTCTCTTTCTCTCTCTGTGTGTGAATGCGTGTGTGTGACACTCACACATGCACACATGCACTCACATGCACACACACATGCACACATGGACTCACATGCACTCACATTCACAACACACTAACATACACACACACACACTCACATACATGCACTCACTTGTACACGTGCACACACACACACACACACACACTCACATGCACATACACACAGAGCAGATATAGGACACGAAATACACTGATTTAAGCTTGATTGTTGTACTATTGAATAAAGGACTCTCCCAACCTCCAATCTCTCTACTGCTAGTGCTAGATTTTTTCCGATCATGCCCTTCTATTTTTCACTACCCCACCCCCAGACCAAAGATACATCTTAGTTATGCTACACCTTACAAAAGAGACAGGAGAATGGAGTTTTCCATATTCTGTTATGAGTTCTTATCTCCTTGGTTGGTAAATAACTGTAATCCTAGTGAAAGGCACACTCTCCCCAAATGCAATGTCAGGTAGACCAGTTATCTTAGTGAAGGACCGGGCCATCTGCTGTGATATTGCCACTAACTTAGTGCCACACTGCCTGGCTATCTTTGGCATAGTGTTTCAAAGTTGTTTGGAGACTTGGTGCATAGACTAGACCAGGTGAGAGTCCGCCTTTGATAACGAGCTCTTGAAAAAAAATGACCTTATAAAACAAATTATGTCCTAAACTATGCACAAGAAAAAAAAAGATAATAAACATAGGTGTTAGGAACGTAGTTAATTTGGTAAGTACGTAAGTTTGATTCCCAGAATCCAGGACAAGAAGAAAGTGGGTGAAGGTGGCACATGCCTGCAACCCTGACTCTTGGGAGGCAGAGTGGCTCCCTGACCAGGCACCCATTCTACTTGGCAAGTCAATGAGAGATTCTGTCACTAAAATCTGTTTTGTTTCACTCCTGGCCACACACACACACACACACACACACACACACACACACACATGCACATATGCACACACACTCACATACACACATGTACACACACACTCACATGCACACTTACACATACATGTACACAAGCACACACACACTCACATGCACACAAGCACACATATACATGCACACACACACTCACATACACAAACATGCACACACAGTCACATGTACACAAGCATACACATACATGCACACACACACTCACATGCACACACACTAACATGTACACATGCACATACACTAACATGCACACACATGCACACATGCACACACATGCACACACATGCATATACACTCACATGTACACACACATGCACGGACACAGACACACACACACACACTCACATGCACACATAGAGAGCAGGTATAGGACATGAAATACAACAGGATTTAGAATGAAAGATCGAGCTACCACATTTCTCCCCATTTGAACTGAGGGACTGAATGAAAACTAACTATTCCTCATGTCCCCATACTCAAGCTTCCCTCAAGCCAACAAACTCCTTTGGCCGCTACCATCACACAAACTCTTGGCCCTGTGCTCTGCAGATCCGGGTTGCTAAAATTTCACAAACAAGAGGAGAAAACGGCAACAGAAACCTCAAGCCTGTAAAAGCTTCTCTCTGGCTCCTGTGGTTTACTGTGATAGTTAATTTGAGCCGTCCCAGTGAGCGCCCAGAGTGACAGAAACAACAGCCAATCTGCTGTTGTACAAGCGAGCGCATGCAGCCTGTTTGCTAACGTCCTGGAAAATGTCTGCAGAAACGCAGCTCGCAGGGATGGTTCTTTAAATTAAGCTAGGTTTGTAAAGAACCCGTTTACTGACTGATGCCAAGCTAACTTCCGTGGCTGAGCGTAATATAAGGCTAGATGCCAGTAAGCCGAAAACAGCTTGGGTACCAAACCGTGAGCCTGTGAGTGGCAGAAAAAGGACAGTTAGAACAAGAGGCCTACTGGGATGTAAGAGACAGGAAAATCCCAAAAGGATGAGTCTAGAGACAGTGTGCAGATAGGTTGCCCGGGAGGGCTGGGATGCCATGGATGAAGGGATGAGAGAGATGGGAACAAGGGAGAGGGAATCCTATTATGCTTTTTGACTTCATGAAGGTTGAAAACAAGTCATTGAGACAGATGACCAGACAGAAGAGGGTCTTGAGACAAACTACTTCCCTGTCTCCATTGAGCTTCAGTTCTATAAATAAAACATATTAGTAAGCAAACAAGCAAACCCCACACTCACATGTTTCTCTCATTGGGCTAAGCGTTTGCCAGTAACAGGAGGAACATTTTAGATTCACTAGTAAACTAAAAACTAAAACTAGAAACTTCAAGTTTCTTGGAGAAAAATTAAAACGCAACAACAAGGTGGTTCTCTTTGTATCCCGGCCTCTCCTGGCCTCCTACAAGGCAATCTCTTCCTCTTTTCTCTGGAGACAGAGAGATCATGACTGATTGACATCTAATTGCAAAGCTTGTTACACATGTTAGGGACTGTATTAGGCAGGGTTCTCGAGAGGAACGGAACTAAAAGAATGGAGGTTATGTTATTAAAGTAGATTTATTAGACTGGCTTATGGTGTAAGGTTCGAGTAGTCCAGAGATGGCCGTCCGCCATCCTTGGCTGCCTGCTGGGAGGCGCTTCCATCGAGAGCAGGATGTCCCCTTCAGTTAATACTTTCTGGAAACATTCACACAGGAGTGCTTCAGCTGACATCAGGTTGACAACCAGAGAGAACCATCACAGAGATTCCCACTTTGATGGACTCTAGAACCTACTTAAGAACACAGCCCCCAGGGCCAGAGCACTGATTCAGACTCTTAAAGGAGGACAACAAGAAGCCCAGACTATAAAATCACAGGCAATAGGGCGAGGTATAAAAAGGTCAAAATGTTAAGGTTTAGTCTAAGTGATCAGGTGGCCCACAGTTTATGGAATACCTTTATATACTCTGTTGGAAATTAAAGGTAGAGGAGTTACAGGGTGTTTGTGTCAGTGATTAGGTAGTAAAACTTTCTTTTCTTTATGTGATTATTGAAGAAAGAGACAATTCCAAAATATGAATATGGCTGAGAGTTGGTTCAGTTGGGAAGTGTATTTGAGCTCTGAGTCTCTCTACGCTGGAATCTACTTGTGGGTTCTAGCCTTTCTCCTAAACAGGAGACTATCGTAGGAGTCAGAGGGAAGAATTAAGGTGTAAGCTACCAGACAGAGGCCTACTCACTGGGAGTGTGAATGTGGGGAAATTCCTCTTCAAATCCCAGTTTCTTCCACACGGGAAGTAGCTACAAGCACTGCCCCTCGCGGAGTTGTAATTATTAAATGAGACAGTGTAAAAAGTGCTTAGCAGAATTGTGCTCCGTGTGCATGACCGTCCTTCTGAAGGCTTTCTCTTCTCTTGGAGCAGAGATTCATTTGCTCCCTGCAATGTCCATGTGTTTTCTGTGTCTTCTGCTATGTTTGTACTAATAATTCTTACCTCAAACCATAACTCAGGCCATACTGCTGTCCAGGTTTGTAAGCTCTGGCCATCTTGTGTGTTTTCTGGTGCTGTGGGTGCAGTTTGTGGGAGGGCCATATTTCCATGCTGAGGTTGGGCTGCTGTGGGTCAAGGTGTGGAACCTGCCAAGGAGAGAATGGTAAGTTACTGCAGTTTTTGAATGGTATTTCAACCCTGAGAAAACCCTGGGGAGAAAGTATTTACTTTGATTCAGTGTTTCAGAATGGTAGGTTCCAGGAAGGTGAGAGCAGGAGGCTGACTTGTCACATTGTATCAGTAGTCAGAGAGTGAACAGGAAGTGGGATGGCTATTCAACTTCAAGGTCCACCCTCAGTGATGTACCTCCTTCTGCAAGACTCCACTCCCTAAAGGTTCCATAGCCCTCTCAAACAGTGTTGCTTGAGGGGAACAAGTGTTCAAACACATGAATCTATCTGGGATGTTTCACAAATAAATCATAATGATAAATCATAATCATAAACCACCATTTCTGGATTATGCCCACGTTTTACTGAGCCTTATTCTTGATCCCTGCTGGGCAGTATATAAGATGGAGAAGGGACCCTGTGGGAATTGAAACACACCACACTCAAGGACAGGCAATCAGGACCCTAATGAGGGAAGAAGAATTTAATCCAATAAAAACCTATTAGAATTGACAGTACAAATGTAAACAGGTCCCTGGTGAGAAATCCAACGATGCTGTCTGCACTGCTACATCCGTTGACACAGGATGTAACCAATCATGGAAGGCAGATGCTCACATGGTTTCCACAGAGCCGAGGTGGCAGTTTGCACTGTCTCTAGCCTGATTTTGTATCAAACCATGGGTCTGGTAGTTTGGGGTGATCTCAATAAAGAAAAAAAATTTTTTTTATTGGAAAGGGCTTGAGACAACCATTGCTGGGCACTGGATTTTGTTATTAATTTCCAGGAGATTCAGGCAGGGGAAATGGAGAATTGTTTTTCTCTGAGGTTTTTAGTACAGCATGATGAGTACTTGTGTATGTGTATATATGTGCGTGTACTCACTCTTGCCATGGTGTGTGTGTGTGCATTCACTCATGCCATGGTGTGTGTGTACTCACTCTTGCCATGGTGTGTGTGTGTGCATTCACTCATGCCATGGTGTGTGTGTACTCACTCTTGCCATGGTGTGTATGTATGTGTGTGTGCGTGTGTGTGTGCATTCTCTCATGCCATGGTGTGTGTGTGTGTGTGTGTGTATGTGTGTATTCACTCATGCCATGGTGTGTGTGTACTCACTCTTGCCATGGTGTGTATGTATGTGTGTGTGTGTGTGTGTATGTGTATTCACTTATGCCATGGTGTGTGTGTACTCACTCTTGCCATGGTGTGTGTATATGTGTGTGTGCGTGTGTGTGTGCATTCACTCATGCCATGGTGTGTGTGTGTGTGTGTGTGTATGTGTGTATTCACTTATGCCATGGTGTGTGTGTACTCACTCTTGCCATGGTGTGTGTATATGTGTGTGTGCGTGTGTGTGTGGATTCACTCATGCCATGGTGTGTGTGTGTGTGTGTGTGTATGTGTGTATTCACTTATGCCATGGTGTGTGTGTACTCACTCTTGCCATGGTGTGTGTATATGTGTGTGTGCGTGTGTGTGTGCATTCACTCATGCCATGGTGTGTGTGTGTATGTGTGTGTGTATGTGTATATTCACTCATGCCATGGTGTGTGTGTACTCACTCTTGCCATGGTGTGTGTGTATATGTGTGTGTGTGTAAGTATGTGTGTAAGTGTGTGTGTGCATTCACTCATGCCATGGTATGTGTGTGTTTACATTCACTCTTGCCAAGGTGTGTGTGTGTGTGTATGTGTGTGTGTGCATTCACTCATGCCATGGTGTGTGTACTCACTCTTACCATGGTGTGTGTGTGTCTGTGTGTGTGTGTGTGTATGTGTGCATTCACTCATGCCATGGTGTGTGTACTCACTCTTGCCATGACATGTGTGTGTGTGTGTGTGTGTACATATGATAACTTGAAGGAGTTGGCTCTCTTGTGGGTCCTGGGTATGGAACTTAAGTCATCTGTTTTGGCGTCAAACACATGGACCTGTTGAACATCTCACCGGCCGGCATCTAGCATTTTATGTGCCTCCTGGGGAATCACAGTATGTCTTCAAGTGTTCTTGGCAAGTGCTTTACTGGCTGACCTATCTACCAGGCTGAACATGCTTCTGAAAGTGGAAATTTCCCTTCTGTGAGAGCAACATGATTTTCAAGACTTTTCATCCGGCTGGTTGTAAGTGACTGGTTGTTTTGGCACACTTACGCTTCCCCCAGTAGCACGGAGTCTGTGTTTGGCAGGTATTATTAGCAACGGAAATTAGGCAGTGTTGTTCTTTAAGGTTATGCTACAGTAACAACAACTCTTAAAAAAACTACTTTGGTGGTTTTTTTTTTTTTTTTTTTTTTTTTTTTTTTCTTTAGATTAGTGTCTTATTTTTCTTTACTCAAAAAAGAGAATAAATCTAAATATTGGCCTTACATGTTAATAATCTTTAGTTGATTAGCAACGCTGCAGATAAATTTACTGCTAGCATTTAGATGTTAACTGTTTCCTTAGTTTATAATCTTTCTTCAAAATATACCACATTCTTATTCATTTCTCTCTGTCTCTCTCTCTGTCTCTCTCTCTGTCTCTCTCTCTCTCTTTCTCTCTCTCTCTCTCTCACACACACACACACACACACACACACACGTGTGACACGTGATGTATGCATTTGGTGTATGTGGTACATGCTCATGTGTGTGTGCAGATGCAGATGCTACTACATGTTTCCAGGCCAGAGGAGGACATTGGATGCCCTATGCGGTCACTTCCCTTATTCCCTTGGAATAGCCTCTCACACGGAAACTAAGTTGGCTGGTCAGCCGGTTCCACATGATTCCCTAACCCTGCCACAGTTCTGGGGTTATAGGAGCATGTGGCCTCTGTTGGCTTTTAAGAGGGGCCTGGGCATTTGAACTCAGAGCTCTGGCCCACTGAGCCATCTCTCCATGTATCCCACACTGGTCTTGAAAGTACCACACAGAAGAATATGACCTTGAACTTCTGATCCTCTGTCTTTCTTGTGCTGGGATAATAAGCAAGGGTCCCAGCACACATGGCGTATTCAGTGTTGTGGAAGGAACCAAGGGTTGTAATAGGACCAGAATGCTGTGCTCTGGCCCTGATCATAAGATCGTAAGCACAAAACCATAGTCTCTTTTGCCAACATGTATAGATAAAGGGTTAAGAATAATGTAAATTCAAGGTCACTTTAAAAATAATAATTATTATTGCCACGTGCATGTGATCTGTGTGTGTGTGTGTTCATGCCTGGCCACAGAGTGCACGTGGAAGTCAGAAGCCAATTTTGTGGAATCTGTTGTCTCGTTCCACCTTGATGTGGGTTGCAGGGTAGAATCTGGACTGTCAAGCTTACGTGGTTATTGCAATTTATCTGAGGTGGGATTGACCGTATAGCTCAGGCTGGCCTTGAACTTCTGGTTCTCCTGTCTCAGTCTCTCAGGTGCTAGGATTTCATATTTGTGCTATCACACCTGGGGTACACACATGTAGTAAGTATTAGGGTTCTAACCCAGAGATTCACACATGTTAGACTCCGAACTATATCCCCAACTCAGGACTTGATACTTTCATGTTTATACCTTGGAAACCCGACGAGCAGTTCCAAATGTATTAGAAAGTCAAATTTTTTTCTTTTGTGTACCTAGAGACAAGAGTGCTCATTTGAATAACACAGAGTCTAAATATAATTTCTTAACCAAGAGGGAACCTCTTGCTGACTGTGCTCACCGGTGCTGGTGCTTTGTTGCCTTTGTCCCCCATGATTAAAGCGCTACGATGTGCTCACCTTGGTGTCTCTCCTGTGTCCTGTGCCCCTTGTGTCCTGCAGCCCGGTGGATGGAGAGTGAAAACACATTTATTCCCAGTCCCAGCTTGTTCCGTTTCTCTTTTGATCTCTCTCCTGTTTCATCATTAATTCTGTAATTTCCCGTTTTCCTGTCAAGTCTTTGCGCCAGGAGCAGTCGTGGGCAACTCGCAGCCACGACCTTTTCTGCCTCATCTTCTTTTGCAGAAGCACTTAAAATAGTAAACAGCGGAGCGGAGAATTCCCAGTAGTGCCCCTTGCCTGCCTCCTTCCACATGCCTGCAGGCCTGCTCACTGGCAACTCAGGCACGAATCAGCACGCAGGCCCCTGGCGCACTGCGGTGAAGACGGTGGCCTTCGTTTTTAGTGTGGGGCATACCTGGGCGTCTCCGTGCATGTTGGGATTTCCCGAGACCTCACCTTCTCAGACACTGTGGAGAAGGGTGGAAACTTTTGTGCTTCGTCGGACAAAAAAATCCAATGACTTCTGAAGAACAAAAGTGAGCCAAGGAAGAAGGAAGCGCACAGGGGTCAAAGAGGCAGCGTGCAAGTTTTTGGGTTTCTTTGTGAGACAGGACCTCTGAGGAGCAGCAGCTTTGTGCTGAACGAGCGCTCAGAAATGGAAGGCTCCTGACCGTGGGCTCTGCATGGCCTCTGGCCTAGAAGCTTGTACAGGCCTGCTCTTTTCTCTCCGACTTCTGAGGATGCCCAGAGCCTCCGTGTCGTGGAAGAATCTCCTGACCACTCCCTGCAGACTTGCTTGTTGTCTTCAGTCTTCTTGGAACGTTCAGACTACCAAGACCGTGGAAATCAGGAGCAAGTCGGAAGGTGTCCTCCCAGACTAGTTCTGCTGTCGCCATGGGTGTGACTCAAGGAAGCTTGGAGGCTCGTCTGTGGGACCCCATATGAGGTCTAAGATTTCTTATGCGAATTAGCCGATCAGCGTGCCCCGCTTCCTACCACCCCGGTTTTTACTGAGATCAGCACCATGCTCTCAGGACTAAGGGTGGGAGGTGTTCTCTCTATGGTTAGCATCTTCTCCGGCTTCTGAAGGCTTTGTAAAAAAGTAAGTATAAGAAAACCACAACATGACCAGACGCAACCTGCTAGGAAGAATATGACCCTGAGACCACGTTGGAACAAAAACTTACTCCTTTACTGCATCCTGTTGCTTCATCATTCAATCAGTCTCTCCCCAGACACTTTCAGTTGCCTGTTCAATGCACCCACAATGGCACTAATTGCTGAGCTGAGAGATGTAAGCCAAAGATAGAAAAAGTCTGTAGGGATTGTGATGTATCCTTAGGGATACAACACTTGCTTATCAGATCCAAGGCCTGAGTTTGACCTCTAGAGTCACTGAGATGGACACGATGTCCAGTCTTCCAGGGTAAGGTTTTTATTGAACAAACAAAGTGGTACATGCTTCTGTGCTGTGAACGACAGGACATTCGGGTTCTCTAAAGACCCTGGGAGCATGGACTTGCCCTGCCAGCATCACC
>NW_023045915.1:0-37405 GCF_011762505.2 Arvicanthis niloticus
CCTTGTGTCCTCTCATCTCTCTGGATGCTCTTCTGTTCTCTCATCTCTCTGAATTTCCTTCTGCATTCTCTTCTCTCTACATGCCCTTCTGTCCTCTCATCTCTCTGGATGCCCTTATGTTCTCTCCTCTCTCTGGATGCCCTTCTGTCTTCTCCACTTTCTGGATGCCCTTCAGTGTTCTCCTCTCTGTGGGTGCATTTCTGTCCTCTCCTCTTTCTGGATGCCCTTCTGAACTCTCCTCTCTGTGGATGCCCTTCTGTTCTCTCCGCTCTCTAGATGCCCTTATGTCTTCTCCTATCTCCCAATGCCCTTATGTCTTCTCTTCTTTCTAGATAACCTTCTGTTCTCTGCTCTCTCTTCATGCCCTTCTGTCCTCTATTCTCTCTGGATGCCCTTATGTTCTCTACTTTCTCTGGATATTCTTCTCTCTTCTCCTATCTCCCATGTCCTTCTGTATTCTCCTTCTCTGGATGTCCTTCTATTCTCTTCTCTCGCTAGATGCCCTTCTGTCCTCTCTTCTCCTCTCCTCTCTCTGGATGCCCTTCTGGTCTCTTCTCTCCTGGTTGCCCTTCTGTTCTCTCCTCACTCTGGATGCCCTTCTCAACTCTTCTCTCCATGGATGCCCTTCTGTCTTCTCCTCTCTCTGGATAGCTTTCTGCTCTCTCCTCTATCTGGATCACTTCTGTCCTCTCCTCTCTCTGGATCCCCTTTTTTTCTCTCATCTCTCTGGATACCCTTCTGTGCTCACCTCTCTCTGGATGTCCTTATGTCCTATTCTCTCTCTGCAAATCCTTCTTCACTATCCTCTCTCTGGATGCCCTTCTGTTCTCTGCTCTCTCTACATGCCCTTCTGTCCTCTATTCTATCTGCATGACCTTATGTTCTCTCCTCTCTCTGGATGTTCTTCTGTCTTCTTTGCTCTCTGGATACCGTTCTATTCTCTACACTCCTTGGATGCCCTTCTATCTTCTCTGCTCCCTGGATGCCCATTTGTTCTCTCCTATCTGTGGATGTGTTTCTGTCTTCTCCTCTCTCTGGATGCCCTTCTGTTCTCTCCTCTCTCTCAATGCCCTTTTGACCTCTCCTCTCCATGGATTCCCTTCTGTCTTCTTCTTTCGCTGAATGGCTTTCTGTTCTCTCCTCTCTCCGGATTCCCTTCTGTCCTCTCCTCTCTTTGGATGCCCTTCTGTTCTCTCCTCTCTCTGGAAGCCCTTCTGTCTTCTCCTGTCTCTGGTTGCCTTTCTCTCTTCTCCTCTCTCTGAAGGCCCTTCTGTCTTCTCCTCTCATTGGACGGCTTTCTGTTCCCTCCTCTCTCTTGATCCCTTCTGTCCTCTTCTCTATCTGGATGCCCTTCACTCTCCTCTATCTGGAAGCCCTCCTGTCCTCTCCACTCTCTGCATGCCCTTCTGTCCTCTCCTTTGTCTGGATGCCCTTCTGTTCTCTCCTTGGTCTGGATTCTTTTTTGTGTTCTCCTCTCGCTGGATGCCCTTCTCTTCTCTCCTCTCTCTAGATGCCCTTCTGTCCTCTATTCTCTCTGGATGCCTCGCTGTTCTCTTGTTTCTCTGGATGCCCTTCTGGGCACTCCTCTCTCTGGATGCCCTTCTGTCCTCTTCTCTCTGTGGATGCCCTTCTGTCTTGTCCTCTCTTCCTATGCCCTTCTGTTCGCTCATCTCTCCCGATGCCCTTCTGTCTTCTTTTCTTTCTGGATTCCTGACAATTTTCTCCTCACTCTGGATACCATTCTGTCTTCTCCTCTCTCTAGATGCCCTTCTGGATTCTCCTCTTCTCTCTCGAGGTGTCCTTCAATATTCTGCTCTCTCTGGATGGGCTTCTGTTCTCTCGTCTTTCTGGATTCTCTTCTGTTCTCTCCTCTCTCTGGATGCAATTTTGTCCTCTCCTATCTCTGGAAACCCTTCTGTTTTGTCTTCTCTCTGGATGCCCTTCTGTTCTCTCCTCTCTCCAGATGCCCTTCTGCTCTATCCTCTCTCTGGATTCCCTCTGTTCTCTCCTCTCTCCGGATGCCCTTATGTCATCTCCTCTCTATGGATGCCCTTCTCTTCTCTCCTCTCTCCATGTTCCGTTCTGTTTTCTCCTCTCTCTGAATGCCCTTCTGTCCTCTCCTCTCTATAGATCCCCTTCTGTCTTCTCCTCTCTCTTGATGCCCTTTGTTCTCTCCTCTGTCGAGATGCCATTCTTACCTTTACTCTCTCTGGATGCCCTACTGTTCTCTCCTCTCTTCGCATGCCATACTGTCTTCTCCTCTCTCTGGATGCCCTTCTGTTCTCTCCTCTCTCTGGATGCCCTTCTGTTCTCTTCTCTCTCTGGATTCACTTCTGTCTTCTCCTGTCTCTTGATGCCCTTCTGTTCTCTCCTCTCTCTGGATTCCCTTCTGTCTTCTCCTCTCTAGTTGCCGTTCTATCCTCTCCTCTCTCTGGATACCCTTCTGTCTTCTCCTCTCACTGGATGCACTTCTGTTCTCTCCTCTCTCTAGATGACCTTCTGTCTTCTCCTCTCTCCCGATGCTTTTCTGTTCTCTCCTTCTTCCGAATGCCCTTTTGTTCTCTCCTCACTCTGGATTTGCGCTGTCTTTTCCTTCTCGGATACCCTTCTGTTCTCTCCTCTCTATAGATTCCCTTCTGTTTTCTCATCTCTCTGTATGGCCTTCTTCACACTTTTCTGTGGATGCCCTTCTGACCTTTCCTCTCTCTGGATGCCCTTCTTTTCTCTCTTCTCTCTGGACTCCATTCTATCCTCTCCTCTCTCTAGAAACACTTCTGTCTTCTCCGATCTCCCAATGCCCTTTTCTCTTCTCCTCTTTCTAGATACTCTTCTGTTCTCTGCTCTCTCTAGAAGCCCTTTTGTCCTCTATTCTTTCTGGATGCCCTTATGTTCTCTCCTCTCTCTGGATGTTCTTTTGTCTTCTCTGCTCTCTGGATACACTTCTATTCTCTTCTCTCCATGGATGCTCTTCTGTCGTCTCTCCTCTCTGGATGCCCTTCTGTTCTCTTCTCTCTCTGGATGCCCTTCTGAACTTTCCTCTCCATGTATGCCTTTCTGTCTTCTCCTCTCTCCTGATGCCCTTCTGTTCTCTCCTCTCTCCGAATGCCATTCTGTTCTCTCCTCTCTCTGGATTCACTCTGTCTTCTTCTTTTCTGGATGCCCTTCTGTTCTCTCCTCTCTCTAGATGCCCTTCTGTCTTCTTCTCGCTCTGTATGGGCTTCTTTACACTTTTCTGTGGATGCCCTTCTGTCCTCTATTCTCTCTGGATGCCCTTATGTTCTATCCGCCATCTGGATGTTCTTCTCTCTTCTCCACTCTCTGAATACCGTTCTATTCTCTACTCTTCCTTCTTACTTCGCTGCTCTCTGGATACCCTTCTGTTCTACCCTCTATGTGGATGTGTTTCTGTCTTCTCCTCGCTCTGGATGACCTTGTGTTCTCTCCTCTCTCTGTATGCCCTTCTGACCTCTCCTCTTCATGGACGACCTTCTGTCTTCTCCTCTCCATGGATGGCTTTCAGTTCTTCCCTCTCTCTGGATCCCTTCTGTCCTCTCCTCTCTCTGGATGCCCTTCTTCACTCTCCTCTCTCTGGATGCCCCTCTATCTTCTCCTCTCTCCCTATGCCCTTCTGTTCTCTCGTCTCTCTGTCTTCCCTTCTGTCTTCTCCTTTGCATGGATGCTTTTCGGTTCTCTCTTCTCTTCGGTTGCTCTTCTGTCTTCTCCTCTCTCTGGATGCCCTTCTGCTCTCTCCTCTCTCTGGTTGCCCTTCTGTTCTTTCTTCTCTCCGGATGCCGTACTATCTTCTCCTCTCTCTGGATGCCCTTCTGTTCTCTCCTCTTTCTGGATTCTATTCTGTCTTCTCCTCTCTCTTGATGCACTTCTGTTCTCTCCTCTTTCTTGATGCCCTTCTGTCCTCTCCTCTCTCTGGATGCCCTTCTGTCTTCTCCTCTCTCTGGATGCCCTTCTTCTCTCTCCTCTTTCTGGTTACACTTCTGTTCTCTGCTCTCTCCTGATGCCCTTCTGTTCTCTCCTCTCTCCAAATGCCATTCTGTTCTCTCCTCTCTCTGGATTCACTCTGTCTTCTTCTTTTCTGGATGCCCTTCTGTTCTCTCCTCTTTCTGGATGCCCTTCTGTCCTCTCCTCTCTCTGCATGCCCTTCTGTCTTCTCCTCTCTCTGGATGCCCTTCTGCTCTCTCCTCTTTCTGGATGCACTTCTGCTCTCTGCTCTCTGCTCTCTGCTCTCTCCTCTCTCCGGATGCCCTTCTGTCTTCTCCTCTCACCAGATGCCCTTCTGCTCTCTCCTCTCTCTAGATGCCCTTCTGTTCTCTTCTCTCTCTGGATGCCCTTTTGTTCTCTCCTCTGTCTTTATGCCCTTCTTTTCTCTACTCTCTCTGGATACCCTATTGTCTTCTCCGCTCTCTGGATGCCCTTCTGCTCTCTCCTCTCTCTGGATGCCCTTCTGTTCTCTCCTCTCTCTGGTTGCCCTTCTGTCTTCTACTCTCTCTTGATGCCCTTCTGCTCTCTCCTGTCTCTGGATGCCCTTCTGTTCTCTCCTTACTCTGGATGACCTTCTGTCTTCTCTCTCCTGATGCCCTTCTGTTCTCTCCTGTCTCCGAATGCCCTTCTGTTCTCTCCCCTCTCTGGATTCGCTCTGTCTTCCCCTTCTCTGGATGCCTTTCAATCTCTTCTCTCTCTAGATGCCCTTCTGTTCTCTCCTCCATCTAGATGCCCTTCTGTATTCTCCTATATCTGTATGGCCTTCTTTACTCTTCTCTGTGGATGCTCTTTTGACCTCTCCTCTCTCTGGATGCCTTTTTTCTCTCTTCTCTCTGGAGGCCATTCTGTCATCTCCTCTCTCTGGAAGGCCTTCTGTCCTCTCCTATATCCCGATGCCCTTCTCTCTTCTCCTCTTTCTGGATAACCTTCTGTTCTCTGCTCTCTCTACATGCCCTTCTGTCCTCTATTCTCTCTGAATTCCCATATATTCTCTCCTCTCTCTGGATGTTCTTCTGTTTTCTCTGTTCTCTGGATACCTTTCTATTCTCTACTCTTCCTGGATGCCCTTCTTACTTCGCTGCTTTCCGGATGCCATTCTGTTCTCCCCTCTCTGTGGATGTGTTTCTGTCTTCTCCTCTCTCTGGATGCCCTTCTGTTCTGTCCTCTCTCTTGATGCCCTTCTGACCTCTCCTCTCCATGGATGCACTTCTGTTTTCTCTTCTCTCTGGATGGCTTTCTGTTCTCGCCTCTCTCAGGATCCCTTCTGTCATCTCCTCTCTCTGGATACCATTTTATCCTCTCCTCTCTCTGGATGCCCTTCTGTCTTCTCCTCTCTCTGGATGCACTTCTGTTCTCTCCTTACTCCGGATGCCCTACTATCTTCTCCTTTCTCTGGATGCTCTTCTGCTCTCTACTCACTCTGGATGCCTTTCTATTCTCTCCTATCTATGGATTTTCTTCTGTCTTCTCCTCTCTCTTGATGCCCTCTGTTCTCTCCTCTTTCTGGATGTCCTTCTGTTCTCTCCTCTCTCTGGATGATATTCTGTCTTCTCCTCTCTCCCAATGCCCTTCTGTTCTCTACTCTGTCCAAATGCCCTTCTGTTCTCTCCTCTCTCTGGATTCTCTCTATCTTCTCCTTCTCTGGATGCACTTCTGTTCTGTCCTCTTTCTGGATGCCCTCCCGTTCTCTCCTCTATCTTTATGCCCTTCTGACTTCTCTCTCTGTATGGCCTTCTGTCCTATTTTATGTGGATGTGCTTCTTTCCTCTCCTCTCTCTGGATGCCTTTCTTCTCTGTCTTCTCTCTGGAGGAAATTCTGTCTCCTTCTCTCTCTGGATGCCCTTCTGTCTTCTCCTCTCTTTGGATTCCCTTTTGCTCTCTCATCTCTCTACATTCCCTTCTGTCTTCTCCATTCTTTGGATGCCCTTCTGTCCTCTCCTCTCTCTGGATGACCTTCTGTCTTCTCCTCTCTCTGGATGCCCTTCTGTTCTCTCCACTCTATGTATTGGCTTTTTATTTTCCTCTCTCTGGATGCCCTTCTGTCATCTTCTCTCTCTGGATGCCATTCTGTCTTCTCTCTCCCGATGCCCTTCTCTTCTCTCCTCTCTTCCGATGCCCTTCTGTCTTCTCCTCTCTTTGGATGCCCTACAATTCTCTCCTCATTGTAGATTCCCTTCTGTCTTCTTTTCTCTCTGAATGCCCTTCTATTCTCACCTCTTTCTGGATGCCCTTCTGTTTTCTCCTCTCTTTGTATGGCCTTCTGTACTCTTTTTTGTGGATGCTCTACTTTCCTCTCCTCTCTCTGGATGCCCTCTGCTTTCTCTTCTCTCTGGAGGCCATTCTGTCCTCTCCTCTCTCTAGATGCCCTTCTGCCTTCTCCTATCTCCCGATGCCCTTCTGTCTTCTCCTCTTTCTGGATTCCCTTCTGTTCTCTCATCTCTCTGGATGCCCTTCTGTCCTCTCTTCTCTCAGGATGCCCCTCTGTCCTCTTCTCCATCTGGATGCGTTCTTTCTTCTCCTCTTTCCAGATGTGCTTCTGTGCACTCCTCTCTCTGGAAGCCCTTCTGTATTCTCCTCTCTCTGGATACCCCTTTGTTCTCTCCTCTCTCTGGATGCCCTTCTGTCCTCTCCTCTCTCTGGGTGCCCTTCTGTATTCTCCTCCCTCTGGATGCCCTTTTGTTCTATCCTCCCTCTGAATGACATTCTCTACTCTCCTCTCTCTTGATGCTCTTCTGTGCTCTCCTCTCTCTGTATGCCCTTCTGTCTCTTTTAATATGCCAATTTATCCTCTTATGCCATCTAGATGGCGTCTCTCTTCTCCTCTTTCCAGATACACTTATGTGCTCTCCTCTCTTTGGAAGCCCTTCTGTTTTCTCCTCTCTCTGGATGTCCTTCTGTTCTCTCCTCTCTCTGGATGCCCATCTGTCCTCTCCTCACTCTGGGTCCCCTTCTGTATTCTCCTCCATCTGGATGCCCTTCTTGTTTTTCCTACCTCTGGATGCCCTTCTGTACTCTCCTCTATCTTGATGCCCTTCTGTTCTCTCCTCTCTCTGCATGCCCTTCTGTCTTCTTCTCTCTCTGGATTCCCTTCTCTTCTCTCCTCTCTCTGGATGTCCTTTTGTTCTCTCCTCTCTACATGAACTTCTGTCCTCTCATCTCTGTGGATGCCCTTAGGTTCTCTCCTTTCTCTGGATGCCCTTCTGTCTTCCCCGCTCTCTGGATGACCTTCAGTTCTCTCCTGTCTTTGGATGAATTTCTGACTTCTCCTCTCTCTGGAAGCCCTTCTGAACTCTCCTTTCCATGGATGCCTTTCTGATCTCTCCTCTCTCTGAATGCCCTTCTGAACTTTCTTCTCCATGGATGGCCTTCTGTCTTCTCCTCTCTCTGCATGGCTTTCTGTTCTCTCCTCTCTCTGGATGAGCTTCTGTCTTCTCTTCTCTACCGATGCCCTTCTGTTCTCTTATCGCTCTGAATGCCCTTCTTTTCTCTCCTCTCTCTTGATTCACCCTGTTTTCTCCTTCTCTGGATGCCCTTATGTTCTCTCCTCTTTCTAGATGCCCTTCTATTCTCTCCTCTATCTAGATGCCCTTCTGTATTCTCCTCTCTCTATATGGCCTTCTGTATTATTGTATTTGAATTACCTTCTTTCCTCTCCTCTTGCTGGATGCCCTTCTGCTTTGTCTTCCCTCTGGAGGAAATTTTGTCTTTTCCTCTCTCTGGATGCCCTTCTTTGTTCTCCTATCTCCTGATGCCCTTCTGTCTTCTCCTCTCTCTGGATGCCCTACAATTCTCTCCTCACTCTAGATAACCTTCTGTCTTCTTTTCTCTCCAAATGCCCTTCTCTTCTCACCTCTATCTGGATGCCCTTCTGTTTTCTCCTCTCTCTGTATGGCCTTCTGTACTCTTTTCTGTGGATGCTCTACTTTCCTCTCTTCTCTCTGGATGCCCTCTGCCTTCTCTTCTCTCTGGAAGCCATTCTGTCTTCTCCTCTTTCTGGATGCCCTTATATTCTCTGCTCTCTCTAGATGCCTTATGTCCTCTCCTCTCTCTGGATGCCCTTCTGTTCTCTTCTTTCCTGGATGCCCCTCTGTCCTCTCTTCTCTCAGGAGGCTTCTCTGTCCTCTTCTCCATGTGGATGCCTTCTCTCTTCTCCTCTTTCCAGATGTGCTTCTGTGCACTCCTCTCTCTGGGTGCCCTTCTGTATTCTCCTCCCTCTAGATGCCCTTTTGTTCTATCCTCCCTCTGAATGACCTTCTGTACTCTCCTCTCTCTTGATGCTCTTCTGTCCTCTCCTCTCTCTGCATGCCCTTCTGTCTTCTTCTCTCTCTGCATACCCTCCTCTTCTCTCCTCTCTCTGGATGCCCTTTTGTTCTCTCCTCTCTCTACATGCCCTTCTGTCTTCTCATCTCTCTGGATGCCCTTATGTTCTCTCTTTCTCTGGGTGCCCTTAAGTACTCTCCTCTCTGTGGATGCGTTTCTGTCTTCTACTATTTCTGGATGCCCTTCTGAACTCTCCACTCCATGGATGCCCTTTTGATCGTTCCTCTCTCTGGATGCCCTTCTGTTCTCTCCACTCTCTAGATGCCCTTCTGTCTTCTCCTCACTTGGGATGGCTTTTCATTCTTTCCTCACTCTGCATCCCTTCTGTCCTCACCTCTCTCTGGATGCCCTTCTTCATTCTCCTCTGTCTGGATGCCCTTCTGTCCTCTCCTATCTCTGGATGACATTCTGTCTTCTCCTATCTACTGATGCCCTTCTGTCTTCTCCTCTTTACAGATGCCCTTCTGTTCTCTTCTCTCTCTAGATGCCCTTCTATCCTCTCCTCTCTCTGGTTGCCCTTCTGTTCTCTTCTCTCCTGGATGCCCTTCTGTCCTCTCCTCTCTCAATATGCCCATTTTTCCTCCTCGCCATCTAGATGGCATCTCTCTTCTCCTCTTTCCAGATGCGCTTATGTGCTCTGCTCTTTTGGTGCCCTTCTGTTTTTTCCTCCATCTGGATGCCCTTCTGTTTTCTCCTCCCTCTGGATGCTCTTCTGTTCTCTCCTCTATCTTGATGCCCTTCTATCCTCTCCTCTATCTTGATTCTCTTCTGTCTTCTTATCTCTCTGGTTTCCTTTCTCTTCTCTCCTCTCTCTGGATGTCCTTTTGTTCTCTCCTCTCTACATGAACTTCTGTCTTCTCATCTCTGTGGATGCCCTTATGCTCTCTCCTCTCTCTGGATGCCCTTCTGTCTTCTCCGCTCTCTGGATGACCTTCAGTTCTCTCATGTCTTTGGATGAATTTTTGACTTTTCCTCTCTCTGAATGCCCTTCTGAATACTCGTCTCCATAGATTCCCTTCTGTCTTCTCCTCTCTTTGGATGCTGTTTTATCCTCTACTGTCTCCAGATGCCCTTCTGTCTTCTCCTATCTCTGGATGCCCTTCTGTTATCTCCTCTCTATGGATGCCCTTTTGTTCTCTCCTCTCTCTGGATGCCCATTTGTTCTCTCCGCTCTCTGGGTGCCCTTCTGTATTTTCCTCCATCTGGATGCCCTTCTGTTTTCTCCTCCCTCTGGATGCCCATCTGTACTCTCCTCTATCTTGATGCCCTTCTGTACTCTAATCTCTCTGCATGCCCTTCTTTCTTGTTCTCTCTCTGGATTCCTTTCTTTTCTCTCCTCTCTATCGGTGCCCTTTTGTTCTCTCCTCTTTACAAGAACTTCTGTCCTCTCATCTCTGTGGATGTCCTTATGCTCTCTTCTCTCTCTGGTTGCCCTTCTGTCTCCTCCGTTCTCTGGATGACCTTCAGCTCTCTCCTGTCTTTTGATGAATTTCTGATTTCTCCTCTCTCTGGATGCCCTTCAGAACTCTCCTCTCCATAAATGCCTTTCTGATCTCTCCTCTCTTGGGATGCCGTTCTTAACTCTTGTCTCCATGGATGCCCTTCTGTCTTTTCCTCTCTCTGGATGGCTTTCAGTTCTCTCTGCTCTCTGGATTCCCTTCTGTCTTCTACTCTCTTTGGATGCTGTTTTATCCTCTCCCCTCTCTGGATGCCATTCTGTCTTCTCCTCTCTCTGGATGAATTTCTGTTCTCCCCTCTCTCTGGATGACCTTTTGTCTTCTCCTGTCTACCGATGCCCTTCTGTTGTCTCTTTGCTAAGAATGCCCGTCTGTTCTCTTCTCTCTCTAGATTCGCTCTGTCTTCTCCTTCTCTGGATGCCCTTCTGTTCTCTCCTCTTTCTGGATGCCCTTCTATTCTCTCCTCTATCTATATGACCTTGTGTCTTCTCCTATCTCTGTAGGGCCTTCTGTACTATTTTATTTGAATGCCCTTCTTTCCTTTCCTCTCGCTGGATGCCCTTCTGTTATGTCTTCCCTCTGAAGGAAATTCTGTCTCTTCCTCTCCCTGGAGGCCCTTCTGTCTTCTCCTCTCTCTGGATGAACTTTGTTCTCTCCTCTCTCGGGATGCCCTTCTTCCCTCTCTTCTCTATGGATATCCTTCTGTCTTCTCCTAAATCTGGATGCCCTTGTGTTCTCTCCTCTTTCTGGATGCCCTTCTGTTCTTTCCTCTCTCTGGATGCACTTTTGTCTTCTCCTCTCTCTGGATGCCCTTCTGTTCTCTCCTCTTTCTGGATGCCCTTCTGTTTTCTCCTTTCTTTGGATGCCCTTCTGTTCTCTCCTCTCTCTAGATACCCTTCTGTTCTCTCCTCTATCTAGATGCTCTTCTGCCCTCTCCTCTCTCTGGATGCCATTCTTTTCTCTCTTCTCTCTGGAAGCCATTCTGTCCTCTCCTCTATCTGGATGCCCATCTGTCTGCTCCTATCTCCCGATGCCCTTCTGTCTTCTCCTCTTTCTGGATAACCTTCTGTTCTCTGTTCTCTCTACATGACCTTCTGTACTCTATTCTCTCTTGATGTCCTTATGTTCCCTCCTCTTTCTGGAATCTCTAATGTTCTACCATCTCTCTGAATGTACTTCTGTTCTCTCTTCTCTCGGGATGTCTTTATGTTCTGTCGTCTCCTCTCTCTGGATGCCCTTCTGTCCTCTGCTGTCTCTGCATGCCATTCTGTTATCTCCTCTCTCTGGATTCCTTTTTTTCTTCTCCTCTCACTGGATGTTCTTCTCTTCTATCCTCTCTCTAGATGCCCTTCTGTCCTCTATTCTCTCTTGATTCCTCTCTGTACACTCGTCTCTCTGGATGCCCTTCTGTCTTCTCCTCTCTCTGGATGCCCTTCCGTTCTCTCCTGTCTCCAGATGTCCTTCTGTCTTCTCCTCTCTCTTAATTCCCTTCTGTCCTCTCCTCTCTATGGAAGACCTTCTGTCTTCTCCTCTCTCTGGATGTCCTCTGTTCTCTCCTCTCTCGGGATTCCCTTCTTCCCTCTCCTATATCTGGATGCCCTACTGTCTTCTCCTTCCTCTGGATGCCCTTCTGTCCTCTCCTCTCTCTGGATGCCATTCTGTCTTCTCCTCTTTCTGGATGCCATTCTGCTCTCTCCTCTCTCTGGATGCCCTTCTGTTCTCTCCTCTCTCTGGATGCCCTACTGTCTTCTCCTCTTTCAGGATGCCTTTCTGCTCTCTACTCTCTCTGGATGACCTTCTGTTCTCTCCTCTTTCTGGATGCCCTTCTGTTCTCTCGTCTCTGTGGATGCCCTTCTCTCTTCTCCTTTCTCTGGAAGCCTTTCTGCTCTCTCCTCTCTCAGGAATCCATTCTGTTCTCTCCTCTCTCAGGATTCCCTTCTGTCTTCTCCTCTCTCTGAATGCCCTTCTGTTCTCTCCTCTCTCTAGATGCCCTTCTGTTCTCTTCTCTATCTAGATGTTCTTCTGTCTACTTCTCACTCTGTATGGCCTTCTTTACTCTTTTCTCTGGATGCCCTTCTGTTCTCTCCTCTCTCTGGATGCCCTTCTGTCTTCTCCTCTCTCTGGATGCTGTTTTATCCTCTCCTCTCTCTGGATGCCCTTCTGTCTTCTCCTCTCTACAAATGTCCTTCTCTTCTCTTCTCTCTCTGGATTAGCTCTGCCTTCTTCTTCTCTGGATGCCCTTCTGTTCTCTCCTCTGTCTTGGTGGCCTTCTGTACTCTCCTCTGTCTAGATGCCCTTCTGTCTACTTCTCTCTCTGTATGGCCTTCTTTACTCTTTTCTGTGGATGCCCCTCTGACCTCTCCTCTCTCTGGATGCCCTTCTTTTCTCTCTTTTCTCTGAAGGCCATTCTGTCAACTCCTCTCTGTGGAAGCCCTTCTGTCTTCTCCTATCTCCTGATGCCCTTCTGTCTTCTCCTCTTTCTGGATACCTTTCTGTTCTCTACTCTCTCTACATGCCCTTCTGTCCTCCATTCTCTCTGGATTCCTTTATGTTCTTTCTTAACTCTGGATGCTCTTCTGTCCTCATTTATCTCTGGGTGCCCTTCTGTCTTCTCTGATCTCTGGATGCCCTTCTGTTCTCTCCTCTCTCTGCATTCCCTTTTTGTCTTCTCCCCTTCCTGGATGCCCTTTTCTTCTATCCTCTCTCTAGATGCCCTTCTGTCCTCTATTCTCTCTGGATTACTCTCTGTTCATTTGTCTCTCTGGATGCCCTTCTCTGCTCTCCTGTCTCTGGATGCCCTTCTGTCTTCTGATATCTCTGGATGCCCTTCTGTTCTCTCCTCTCTCTGAATGCCCTTCTGTCTTCTCTCCCAATCCCCTTCTGTCTTCTCCTCTCTCTGAATGCCCTTCTGTCCTCACAACTCTATGGATGCCCTTCTGTCTTCTCCTCTTTCTGGATGCCCTTTGTTCTCTCCTCTCACGCAATTCCCTTCTTCCCTCTCCTCTCTCTGGATATCCTGCTCTCTTCTTATGTCCTCCTGTTTTCTCATCTCTTCGGCTTCCCTTCTGTCTTCTCCTCTCTCTGGATGCTCTTCTGTTATCTCCTCTCTCCGGATGCCCTTCTGTCTTCTCCTCTTTCTGGATGCTCTTCCGCTCTCTCCTCTCTCTGGATGCCCTTCTGTTCTCTCCACTCTCTGGATTCCTTTCTGTCTTCTCCTCTCTCTGGATGCCATTCTATCCTCTCTTCTCTCTGGATGCCCTTCTTTCTTCTCCTCTCTCTGGATTCCCTCCTGTCTTCTCCTCTCTCTGGTTGCCCTTCTGTTCTTTCACTTCTGGATCCTCTTCTGTTGTCTCCTCTCTCCAGATGCAATTCTGTCTTCTCCCCTCTCTGTATGCCCTTCTGCTCTCTCCTCTCTCTGGATGCCCTTCTGTTCACTCCTCTTTCTGGATTCCTTTCTGTCTTCTCCTCTCTCTGGATGCCATTCTATCCTCTCGTCTCTCTTGATGCCCATCTGTCTTCTCCTCTCTCCAAATGTCCTTCTGTTCTCTTCTCGCTCTAGATTCGCTCTGTCTTCTCCTCTCTCTGGATGCCCTTCTGTTCTCTCCTCTATCTAGATGACCTTCTTTCTTCTCCTCTCTCTGGATGGCTTTCTCTTCTCTCCTCTCTCTGGATCCCTTCTCTCCTCTCCTTTCTCTGAATGCCCTTCTTCACTCTCCTCTCTTTGGATGCCCTTCTTTCCTCACCTCTCTCTGGATGCCCTTCTGTTTTCTCTCTCTGGATTCCCTTTTTGTCTTCTACTCTCGCTGGATGCCCTTCTCTTCTATCCTCTCTCTAGATGCCCTTCTGTACTCTATTCTCTCTGGATTCCTCTGTGTTCTCTCATCTCTTTGGATGCCCTTCTGTGCTCTCCTCTCTCTGGATGCCCTTCTGTCCTCTCCTCTCTCTGGATGCCCTTCTGTCTTCTCTGCTCTCTGGATGACCTTCTGTTCTCTCCTCTCCATGGATGTCCTTCTGTCTTCTCCTCTCTCTGGATGGCCTTCTCTTCTCTCCTCTCTCTGGATCCCTTCTGTCCTCTCCTCTCTCTGGATGCCCTTCTTCACTGTCCTCTCTTTGGATGCCGTTCTTTCCTCACCTCTCTCTGTGGAGTCCCTTCTGTCCTCTCCTCTCTCTTGATGCCCTTCTGTTCTCACCTCTTTCTGCATTCTCTTTTTGTATTCTCCCCTCCATGGTTGCCCTTCTCTTCTATCCTCTCTCTAGATGCCCTTCTGTCCTCAATTCTCTCTGGATTCCTCTCTGTTCATTCGTCCCTCTGGATGCCTTTCTGTGCTCTCCTCTCTCTGGATGCCCTTCTGTCCTCTCCTCTCCTGGATGCCCTTCTGTTCTCTTCTCTCTCCTGATAGCCTTCTGTCTTCTTCTCTCTCTGAATGCCCTTCTGTCCTCTCCTCTCTATGGATGCCCTTCTGTCTACTCCTCTCTCTGGATGCCCTTTGTTCTCTCCTCTCTCGGGATTCCCTTCTTCCCTCTCTTCTCTCTGGATGGCCTTCTGTCTTCTCCTCTCTTCTTATGTCCTTCTGTTTTCTCATCTCTTCGGCTTCCCTTCTGTCTTCTCTTCTCTCTGGATGTCCTTCTGGTTTCTCCTCTCTCTGGATGCTCTTCTGTTCTCTCCTCTCTCCGGATGCAATTCTGTCTTCTCCTCTTTCTGGATGCCCTTCTGCTCTATCCTCTCTCTGGATGCCCTTCTGTTCTCTCCACTCTCTGGATTCCTTTTTGTCTTCTTGTCTCTCTGGATGTCGTTCTATCCTCTCTTCTCTCTAGATGCCGTTCTGTCTTCTCCTCTCTCTGGATTCCCTCCTGTCTTCTCCTCTACCTTGATGCCCTTCTGTTCTGTCCTCTTTCTGGATGCCCTTCTGCTCTCTTCTCTCTCTAGATGCCATTCTGTCTTCTCCTCTGTCTGGATGCCCTTCTGTTCTCTCCTCTCTCTGGATGAATTTCTGTTCTCTCTTCTCTCTGGATTCCTTTCTGTCTTCTCCTCTCTCTGGATGCCGTTCTATCCTCTCTTCTCTCTGGATGCCCATCTGTCTTCTCCTCTCCCCAAATGCCATTTTGTTCTCTTCTCTCTCTAGATTCGCTCTGCCTTCTCCTTGTCTGGATGCCCTTCTGTTCTCTCCTCTATCTAGATGACCGTCTGTCTTCTCCTCTCTCTGGATGGCTTTCTGTTCCCTCCTCTCTCTGGATCCCTTCTGTCCCCTCCTCTCTCTGGATGCCCTTCTTCACTCTCCTCTCTTTGGATGCCTTTCTGTTTTCTTTTTCTCTGGATTCCCTTTTTTTCTTCTACTCTCGCTGGATGCCCTTCTTTTCTCTCTTCTCTCTAGATGCCCTTCTGTCCTCTATTCTCTCTGGATTCCACTCTGTTCTCTCGCCTCTATGGATGCCCTTCTGTGCTCTCCTCTCTCTGCATGCCCTTCTGTCCTTTCCTCTCTCTGGATGCCCTTCTGTCTTCTCTGCTCTCTGGATGACCTTCTGTTCTCTCCTCTCTATGGATGTATTTCTGTGTTCTCCTCTCTCGATATATTCTCTACTCTCCTCTCTCTGGATGTCCTTCCGACCTCTCCTCTCCATGGATGCCCTTCTATCTTCTCCTCTCTCTGGATGGCTTTCTGTTCTCTCCTCTCTCTGGATCCCTTCTGTCCTCTCCTCTCTCAGGATTCCCTTCTTCACTGTCCTCTCTCTGGATGCCGTTCTTTCCTCACCTCTCTCTCTGGATGCCCTTCTGTCCTCTCCTCTCTCTGGATGCCCTTCTGTTTTCACCTCTCTCTGCATTCCCTTTTTGTTTTCTTCCCTCCCTGGATGCCCTTCTCTTCTATCCTCCTTCTGGATGTCCTTCTGTCCTTTATTCTATCTGGATTCCTCTCTGTTCATTCGTCCATCTGGATGCCCTTCTGTGCTCTCCTGTCTCTGGATGCCCTTCTGTCTTCTCCTCTCCTGGATCCCCTTCTGTTCTCTCCTTTTTCTGAATGCCCTTCTGTCTTCTCCTCTCTCTGAATGCCCTTCTGTCCTCTCCTCTCTATGGATGACCTTCTGTCTTCTCCTCTGTCTAGATGCCCTTTGTTCTCTTCTCTCTCGGGATTCCCTTCTTCCCTCTTGTCTCTCTTGATGCCCTTCAGTGTTCTCCTCCCTTTGGATGCCCTTCTGTCCTCTCCTCTCTCTGGATGGCCTTCTGTCTTCTCTCTTCTTATGTCCTTCTGTCTTCTCATCTCTTCAGATTCCCATCTGTCTTCTCTCCTCTCTTGATGTCGTTCTGGTCTCTCCTCTCTCTGGATGCTCTTCTGTTCTCTTCTCTCTCCAGATGCCCGTCTGTCTTCTCCTCTTTCTGGATGCCCTTCTGCTCTCTCTTCTCTCTGGAAGACCTTCTGTTATCTCCTCTCTCCAGATGCCCTTCTGTCTTCTCCTCTCTCTGAATGCCCTTCTGTCCTCTCCTCTCTATGGATGCCCTACTGTCTTCTCCTCTCTCTGGATGCCCTTTGTTCTCTTCTCTCTCTGGATGCCTTTCTGTCCTCTCCTCTCCTTGATCCCCTTCTGTTCTCTCCTTTTTCCGAATGCCCTTCTGTCTTCTCCTCTCTCTGGATGCCCTTCTGTCTGCTCCTCTCTCTAGATGCCCTTTGTTCTCTCCTCTCTTGGGATTCCCTTCTTCCCTCTCGTCTCTCTGGATTCCATTCAGTCTTCTCCTCCCTTTGGATGCCCTTCTGTCCTCTCCTCTCTCTGGATGGCCTTCTGTCTTCTCTCTTCTTATGTCCTTCTGTGTACTCATCTCTTCGGATTCCCATCTGCCTTCTCTCCTCTCTTGATGTCCTTCTGGTCTATCCTCTCTCTGGATGTCCTTCTGTCTCTCCTCTCTCTGGATGTCCTTCTGGTCTCTCCTTTCTCTGGATGCTCTTCTGTTCTCTCCTCTCTCTGGATGCCCTTCTGTTCTCTCCACACTCTGGATGACCTACTCTCTTCTCTCTCAGGATGCCCTTCTGCTCTCTCCTCTCTCCGGTTACCCTTCTATTCTCTCCTCTCTCTTGATGCCCTTCTGTCTTCTTCTCTATCTGGATTCCCTTCTGTCTCCTCTTCTCTCTTGATCCCCTTCTCTTCTCTCCTATTTCTGGAATGCCCTTCTGTTCTCTCCTCTCTCTGGATGCCATTCTGTCTCCTCCTCTCACTGGATGCCCTTCTGCTCTCTCCTCTCTCTGGATTCCCTTCTGTCTTCTCCTTTCTCTGGATGCCATTGTATCCTCTCTTCTCTCTGGATGCCCTTCTGTCTTCTCCTCTTTCCAAATGCCCTTCTGTTCTCTTCTCTCTCTAGATTCGCTCTGTCTTCTCCTTCTCAGGATGACGTTCTGTACTCTCCTTTCTCAAGATGCCCTTCTGTTTTCTCCTCTATCTAGATGCCCTTCTGTCTTCTCCTCTCTCTGGATGCCCTTCTGTCTTCTCCTGTCTCTTGATGCCCTTCTGTTCTCTCCTCTTTTTGGATGTCCTTCTGTTCTTTCCTCTCTCTGGATGCCCTTCTGTCTTCTACTCTCGCTGGATGCCTTTCTGCACTCTACTCTCTCTGGAATCCATTCTGTACTCTCCTCTCTCTGGATTCCCTTCTGTATTCTCCTCTCTCTGGATGACCTTCTGTTCTCTTCTCTCCCTGGATGCCCTTCTGTCCTTTCCTCTCTCAGGATGCCTGTCTGTCCCCTTCTCCATCTAGATTCCTTCTCTCTTCTCCTCTTTCCAGATGTCTTTCTGTTCTTTCCTCTCTCTGGAAGCCCTTCTGTCTTCTTCCCTCTCTGGATGCCCTTTTGTTCACTCCTATCTCTTGATGCCCTTCTGTTCTCTCAACTATCTAGATGCTCTTCTGTCTTCTCCTCTCTCCATATGGCCTTCTTTACTCTTCTCTGCGGATGCCCTTCTTTTCTCTCTTCTATCTCGAGGCCAATCTTTCATCTCCTCTCTATGGATGCCCTTCCATCTTCTTGTATTTCCCGATGACCTTCTGTCTTCTCTTTCTGGATAACCTTCTGTTCTCTGCTCCCTCTGCATGTCCTTCTGTCCTCTATTCTCTCTGGATGCCCTTATGTTCTCTCCTATCTCTGGATGTTCTTCTGTCTTCTCCGCTCTCTGCATACTGTTCTATTCTCTACTCTACCTGGATGCCCTTTTGACTTCTCTGCTCTCTGGATACCCTTCTGTACTTTACTCTCTGTGGATATGATTCTGTCTTCTCCTCTCTCTTGATGCCCTTCTTTTCTTTCCTCACACTGGATGCTCTTCTGACCTCTCCTGTCCATGTATGCCCTTCTGTATACTCCTCACTCTGGTTGGCTTTCTGTTCCCTCCTCTCTCTGGATACCTTCTTTCCTCTCCTCTCTCTGGATGCCCTTCTTCACTCTACTCTCTCTGGATGCCCTTCTGTCCTGTCCTCTCTCTGAATGCCCTTCTGTCCTCTCATCTCTCTGGATGTACTTCTGTTCTTTCCTCTCTCTGGACTCCCTTTTTGTCTTCTCCTCTCTCTGGATGCCCTTCTCTTCTCTCCACTCTCTAGATAACTTTCTGTCCGCTATTTTCTCTGGATGCCTCTCAGTTCTCTCGTCTCTCTGGATGCCCTTCTGTGCTCTCCTCTCTCTGGATGCCCTACTGTATTCTTTTCTCTCTGAATGCGCTTCTGTCTTCTACTCTCTGGATGCAATTCTCTCCTCTCCTCTCTCTGGATGCCCTCCTGTCTTCTGCTATCTCTGGATGCCCTTTCTTCTCTCCTTTCTCGGGATGCCCTTCTATTCTCTCCTCTCTCTGGATATCCTCCTCTCTTCTTCTCTCTCTTGATGCCCTTCTGTTCTCTCATCTTTCTGGGTGCCCTTCTGTTCTCTTCTCTCTCTGGATGCACATCTGTTCTCTCCTCTCTCTGGATACCCTTCTTCTGTCCCGTGATGCCCTTCTGTCTTCTCCTCTCTCTGGATGCCCTTCTGTCTTCTCTGCTCTCTGGATGCCCGTCAATTCTCTGTTCTTTCTGGAAGCACTTCATTCTTCTCCTCTCTCTGGATGCCCTTCTTTTCTCTCCTCTCTCTGGATGCCCTCCTGTTCTCTTCTCTCTCTGGATGATCTTCTGTTCGCTCATTTCTCTGCATTCCCTTCTGTTCTCTCCTCTCTATGGAAGATCTTTTGTTCTCTCATCTCTCTGGATGCCCTTGTTTCCTCTCCTCTCCCTGGATGCCCTTCTGTCTTCTCCTCTCTCCGGATTCCCTTCTGTCCTCTACTCTCTCTGGTTGCCTTTCTGTTCTGTTCTCTACGGATTCTCTCCTGTACCCTCATCTCTCTGGATGCCCTTCTGTTCTCTCCTCTCTCAGGATGCCCTTCTGTGCTCTCCTCTCTCTGGATGCCCTTCTGTCTTCTCCTCATTCTACATGCCCTTCTGTTCTCTCATATCTTTAGATTCCATTCTGTCCTCTCATCTCAGGATGCCCTTCTATTATCTTCTCTCTATGGATGCTCTCTTGTTCTATCATCTCTCTGGATGCCCTTGTGTTCTCTCCTCTCTCTGGATGCCCTTCTGTCTTCTCCTCTCTCTGGATGCCCTTCTGATCACTCCTCTCTCAGGAATCTCTTCTGTCCTCTGATCTCTCTGGATGACCTTCTGTCTTCTCCTCTCTCTGGATGCCCTTCTGTTTTCAAGTCTCTATGGATGCCCTTCAGTCTACTCCTCTTTCTACAAGCCCTTCTGTTCTCTCATATCTCTAGATAACCTTCTTTCCTCTCATCTCTCTGGATGCCCTTCTATTATCTTCGCTCTATGGATGCTCTTCTCTTCTATCATCTCTCTGTATGCACTTGTGCCTCTCCTTTCTCTGGATGCCCTTCTGTTCTCTCCTCTCTCTGTATGCCCTTCTGTTCTCTCCTCTATTCGGATGCCCTTCTGTCTTCTCCTCTCTCTAGATGACATCTTGTCTTCTCCTCTCTCTGGATGACCTTCTATTTCTACTCTCTCTCCGGATGCCCTTATTTCTTCTATTCTCTGTGGATGCCCTACTGTTCTCTCCTCTCTCCGGATGCCCTTCTGTGCTCTCCTCTCTCTGGATGCCCTTCTGTCTTCTCCTCATTCTACATGCCCTTCTGTTCTCTCATATCTTTAGATTCCATTCTGTCCTCTCATCTCCGGATGCCCTTCTATTATCTTCTCTCTATGGATGCTCTCTTGTTCTATCATCTCTCTGGATGCCCTTGTGTTCTCTCCTCTCTCTGGATGCCCTTCTGTCTTCTCCTCTCTCTGGATGCCCTTCTGATCACTCCTCTCTCAGGAATCTCTTCTGTCCTCTGATCTCTCTGGATGACCTTCTGTCTTCTCCTCTCTCTGGATGCCCTTCTGTTTTCAAGTCTCTATGGATGCCCTTCAGTCTACTCCTCTTTCTACAAGCCCTTCTGTTCTCTCATATCTCTAGATAACCTTCTTTCCTCTCATTTCTCTGGATGCCCTTCTATTATCTTCGCTCTATGGATGCTCTTCTCTTCTATCATCTCTCTGTATGCACTTGTGCCTCTCCTTTCTATGGATGCCCTTCTGTTCTCTCCTCTCTCTGTATGCCCTTCTGTTCTCTCCTCTATTCGGATGCCCTTCTGTCTTCTCCTCTCTCTAGATGACATCTTGTCTTCTCCTCTCTCTGGATGACCTTCTATTTCTACTCTCTCTCCGGATGCCCTTAATTCTTCTATTCTCTGTGGATGCCCTACTGTTCTCTCCTCTCTCCGGATGCCCTTCTGTTCTCTGATCTCTATGGATGCCCTTCTGCCCTCTCCTCTCTCTGGATGCTCTTCTGTCCTCTCCTCTCTCTGGATGCCCTTCTGTTTTCAAGTCTCTATGGATGCCCTTCAGTCTACTCCTCTTTCTACAAGCCCTTCTGTTCTCTCATATCTCTAGATAACCTTCTTTCCTCTCATCTCTCTGGATGCCCTTCTATTATCTTCGCTCTATGGATGCTCTTCTCTTCTATCATCTCTCTGTATGCACTTGTGCCTCTCCTTTCCCTGGATGCCCTTCTGTTCTCTCCTCTCTCTGTATGCCCTTCTGTTCTCTCCTCTATTCGGATGCCCTTCTGTCTTCTCCTCTCTCTAGATGACATCTTGTCTTCTCCTCTCTCTGGATGACCTTCTATTTCTACTCTCTCTCCGGATGCCCTTATTTCTTCTATTCTCTGTGGATGCCCTACTGTTCTCTCCTCTCTCCGGATGCCCTTCTGTTCTCTGATCTCTATGGATGCCCTTCTGCCCTCTCCTCTCTCTGGATGCTCTTCTGTCCTCTCCTCTCTCTGGATGCCCTTCTGTTTTCAAGTCTCTATGGATGCCCTTCAGTCTACTCCTCTTTCTACAAGCCCTTCTGTTCTCTCATATCTCTAGATAACCTTCTTTCCTCTCATCTCTCTGGATGCCCTTCTATTATCTTCGCTCTATGGATGCTCTTCTCTTCTATCATCTCTCTGTATGCACTTGTGCCTCTCCTTTCTCTGGATGCCCTTCTGTTCTCTCCTCTCTCTGTATGCCCTTCTGTTCTCTCCTCTATTCGGATGCCCTTCTGTCTTCTCCTCTCTCTAGATGACATCTTGTCTTCTCCTCTCTCTGGATGACCTTCTATTTCTACTCTCTCTCCGGATGCCCTTATTTCTTCTATTCTCTGTGGATGCCCTACTGTTCTCTCCTCTCTCCGGATGCCCTTCTGTTCTCTGATCTCTATGGATGCCCTTCTGCCCTCTCCTCTCTCTGGATGCTCTTCTGTCCTCTCCTCTATTTGGATGCCCTTCTGTTCTCTCATATCTCCCGATGGTCTTTTGTTCTCCCCCTCTGTGGATGCCCTTCTGTCTGCTACTCTCTCTGGATGCCCTTTTGTTCTCTCCTCTCTCTGGATGCCCTTCTGTTCTCTCCTCTCTCTGGATGCCCTTCTTTTCTCTCCTCTCTCTGGATGCCCTTCTGTCTTCTTTTCTCTCTGGATGATCTTCTGTTCTCTCCTCTCTCCTGATACCTTTCTGTCCTCTCCTCTCTCCTGATGCCTTTCTGTCCTCTCCTCTCTTTGGATGCCCTTCTGTTTTCTCGTATCTCCCGATGGTCTTTTGTTCTCCCCTCTCTGTGAATGCCCTTCCGTATGCTTCTCTCTCTGGATGCCCTTCTGTTCTCTCCTCTCTATATATACCCTTCTGTCCTCTACTCTCTCTGGATGCCCTTATTCTCTCTCCTCTCTCTGGATGCCCTACTCTCTTCTCCTCTCTCTGCATGCCTTTCTCTTCTCTCCTTTCTCCGGATGCCTTTCTGCCCTCTCCTCGCTCTGGATGCCCTTCGATTTTCTCCTCTCTCTGGATTCCCTTCTGTTCTTCACCCTCTGGATGCTCTTCTGTGCTCACATCTCTATGGTTGCCCTTCTGTTCTCTCCTCTCTCCGGATGCACTTCTCTTCTCTCCTCTCTCTGGATGCCCTTCTGTCCTCTCCTCTGTCTGGATGCTCTTCTGTCCACTCCTCACCCCAGATGCCCTTCTGTCCTCTCCTATCTCTGAATGCCCTTCTGTCTTCTTTTCTCTGGATGCCCTTCTGTTCTCCCCTCTTTCTGGATGCCCTTCTTTTCTCTCTTCTCTCTGGATGTTCTTCTGTCTTCTTTTCTCTCTGGATGATCTTCTGTTCTCTCCTCTCTCCTCATACCTTTCTGTCCTTTCCTCTCTCCTGATGACTTTCTGTCCTCTCCTCTCTCTGGAAGCCCTTCTGTTCTCTTCTCTCTGGTAGCCCTTCAGGGCTCTCCTCTCTCCGGATTCATTTCTGTACTCTACTATTTCTGGTTGCATTTCTGTTCTCTTCTCTCTATGGATTCTCTTCTGTACTCTCATCACCCTGGATGCCCTTCTGTTCTCTTCTCTCTCTGGATGCCTTTCTGCCTTCTCCTTTTTCTGGATGCCCTTCTGCCTTCTCCACTCTCTGGATGCCTTTGTGTTCTCTCGTTTCTCGGGATGCCCTTATTTTCTCTCTTCTATCTGGATGCTCTTCTGTCCACTCCTGTCTCCGGATACCCTTCTGTCCTCTGCTATCTCTGAATGCCCTTCGGTATTCTTTTCTCTCTAGATGCCCTTCTGTTCACACCTCTCTCTGTTTTCTCCTCTCCTTCTATGCACATCTCTCTATGGATGCCCTTCTCTTCTCTACTCTCTTCAGATTTATTTCCATCCTCTCGTCTATATGGATGCCCTTCTGTCTTCTCCTCTCCCTGGAAGCACTTCTGTTCTGTCTTCGCTCTGGATGCCCTTCTGTTCTCTGATCACTATAGATGCCCTTCTGCCCTCTCCTCTCTTTGGATGCCCTTCTGTTCTCTCCTCTCTCCGGATGCCCTTCTGTTCTCTGATCTCTCTGGATGCCCTTCTGTCCTCTCCTCTCTTGGGATGCCCTTCTGTTCTCTTGTATCTCCTGATGGTCTTTTGTTCTCCATTCTCTGTGGATGCCCTTCTGTATGCTTCTCTCTCTGGATGCCCTTCTGTTCTCTCCTCTCTCTATATACACTTCTGTTCTCTACTCTCCCTGGATGCCCTTTTTCTCTCTCCTCTCTCTGGATGCTCTACTCTCTTCTCCTCTCTCTGCATGCCCTTCTATTCTCTCCTTTCTCCGGATGCCTTTCTGCCCTCTCCTCGCTCTGGATGCCCTTTGATTTTCTCCTCTCTCTGGATGCCCTTCTGTTCTCTACCCTCTGGATGCTCTTCTGTGCTCACATCTCTATGGTTGCCCTTCTGTTCTCTCCTCTCTCCGGATGCACTTCTCTTCTCTCCTCTCTCTGGATGCCCTTCTGTCCTCTCCTCTGTCTGGATGCTCTTCTGTCCACTCCTCACCCCAGACACCCTTCTGTACTTTCCTGTCTCTGAATGCCCTTCTGTCTTCTTTTCTCTGGATGCCCTTCTGTTCTCTCCTCTCTCTGGATGCCCTTCTTTTCTCTCCTCTCTCTGGATGCCATTCTGTCTTCTTTTCTCTCTGGATGATCTTCTGTTCTCTCCTCTCTCCTCATACCTTTCTGTCCTCACCTCTCTCCTGATGCCTTTCTGTCCTCTCTTCTCTCTGGATGCCCTTCTGTCTTCTCCTCTCTCTGGATGCCCTTCTGTTCTCTTCTCTCTGGTAGCCCTTCTGTGCTCTCCTCTCTCCGGATTCATTTCTATACTCTCCTATCTCTGGTTGCCTTTCTGTTCTCTTCTCTCTATGGATTCTCTTCTGTACTCTCATCTCCCTGGATGCCCTTCTGTTCTCTTCTCTCTCTGGATGCCCTTTTGCCTTCTCCTTTTTCTGGATGCCCTTCTGCCTTCTCCACTCTCTGGATGCCTTTGTGTTCACTTGTCTCTCGGGATGCCCTTATTTTCTCTCTTCTATTTGGATGCTCTTCTGTCCACTCCTGTCTCCAGATACCCTTCTGTCCTCTCCTATCTCTGAATGCCCTTTGGTATTCTTTTCTCCCTAGATGCCCAACTGTTCACACCTCTCTCTGTTTTCTCCTCTCCTTCTATGCTCATCTCTCTATGGATGCCCTTCTGTTCTCTTCTCTCTTCGGATTTACTTCTATCCTCTCCTGTATATGGATGTCTTCTCCTCTCCCTGGAAGCCCTTCTGTTCTGTCTTCGCTCTGGATGCCCTTCTGTTCTCTGATCTCTATGGATGCCCTTCTGCCCTCTCCTCTCTTTGGATGCCCTTTTGTTCTCTCCTCTCTCTGGATGCCCTTCTGTTCTCTCCTCTCTCTGGGTGCCCTCCTTTTCTCTCCTCACTCTGGATGCCCTTCTTTTCTCTCCTCTCTGTGGATGCCCTTCTGTTTTCTCCTCTCTCCTGATGCTTTTCTGTCCTCTCCTCTCTCTGGATGCCCTTCTGTCTTCTCCTCTCTCTGAATGCCCTTCTGTTTTCTCCTCTTTCCTGATGCCTTTCTGTCCAATCCTCTCTCTGGATGCCCTTCTGTTTTCTCATCTCTCTGAATGCCCTTCTTTTTTCTCCTCTCTCCTTATTCCTTTCTGTCCAATCCTCTCTTTGGATGCCCTTCTGATTTCTCATCTCTCTGGATTCCCTTCTGTTCTCTTCTTTTTTTTTTTTTTGATGTCCTTCTGTCCTCTCCTCTATCTGGATGCCCTTCTGTTCTCTCCTCTCTCTGGATGCCCTTCTGTCTTCTCCTCTCTCTGGATGCCCTTCTGTCTTCTCCTCTCTCTGGATGCCCTCCTGTCTTCTCCTCTCTCTGGATGCCCGTCTCTTCTCTGTTCTCTCTGGATGCCCTTCATTCTTCTCCTCTCTCTGGATGCCCTTATTTTTTCTCCTCACACTGGATGCCCTTCTGTCTTCTCCTTTCTTTGGATGTGCTTCTGTTCTCCTCTCTCTCTGGATAATCTTCTGTTCGCTCATCTCTCTGCATTCCCTTCTGTTCTCTCCTCTCTATGGAAGATCTTTTTTTCTCTCATCTCCTTGGATGCCCTTGTTTCCTCTCCTCTCCCTGGATGCCCTTCTGTCTTCTCTACTCCCTGGATGCCCGTCACTTCTCTGTTCTTTCTGGATGCCCTTCATTCTTCTCCTCTCTCTGGATGCCCTTCTTTTCTCTCTTCTCTCTGGATGCCCTTCTGTCTTCTCCTTTCTCTGGATGCCCTACTGTTCTATTCTCTCTCTGGAAAATCCTCTGTTTGCTCATCTCTGTGCATTCACTTCTGTTCTCTCCTCTCTATGGAAGATCTTTTGTTATCTCATCTCTCTGGATGCCCTTGTTTCCTCTCCTCTCCCTGGATGCCCTTCTGTCTTCTCTACTCTCTAGATGCCTGTCACTTCTCTGTTCTTTCTGGATGCCCTTCATTCTTCTCCTCTCTCTGGATGCCCTTCTTTTCTCTCTTCTCTCTGGATGCCCTTCTGTCTTCTCCTTTCTCTGGATGCCCTTCTGTTCTCTTCTCTCTCTGGATGATCTTCTGTTCGCTCATCTCTCTGCATTCCCTTCTGTTCTCTCCTCTCTATGGAAGATCTTTTGTTCTCCCATCTCTCTGGATGCCCTTGTTTCCTCTCCTCTCCCTGGATGCCCTTTTGTCTTCTCCTCTCTCCGGATTCCCTTCTGTCCTCTACTCTCTCTGATTGCCTTTCTGTTCTTTTCTCTCTACAGGTTCTGTTCTGTACCCTCATCTCTCCGGATGCCCTTCTGTTCTATCCTATCTCTGAATGCCCTTCTGTCTTCTTTTCTCTCTGGATGCCCTTCTGTACTCTCCTCTCTCTGGATGCCATTCTGTTTAATCCTCTCTCAGGATGTCTTTCTGTTTTCTCATCTCTCTGAATGCCCTTCTGTCGTCTTCTCTCTCTGGATGCCCTTCGGTCTTCTCGTCTCTCTGGATGCATTTCTATTCGGTTCTCTCTCTGGAAGCCCTTCTGTTCACTCCTCTCTCCCGATGTCCTTCTGTCCTCTCCTCTATCTGGATGCCCTTCTGATTTCTCATCTCCTTGGATTCCCTTCTGTTCTCTTCTCTCTCCGGATGTCCTTCTGTCCTCTCCTCTATCTGGATGCCCTTCTGTTCTCTCCTCTCTATGGATGCCCTTCTTTTCTCTCCTCTCTCTGGATGCCCTTCTGTCTTCTCCTCTCTCTGGATGCCCTTCTGTCTTCTCCACTCTCTGGATGCCCCTCACTTCTCTGTTCTTTCTGGATGCCCTTCATTCTTCTCCTCTCTCTGGATGCCCTTCTTTTCTCTCCTCACTCTGGATGCTTTTCTGTCTTCTTTTTTCTCTGGATGCCGTTCCATTCTCTTCTCTCTCTGGATAATCTTCTGTTCTCTCATCTCTCTGCATTCACTTCTGTTCTCTCTTCTCTATGGAAGATCTTTTGTTCTCTCATCTCTCCGGATGCCCTTGTTTCCTCTCCTCTCCCTGGATGCCCTTGTGTCTTCTCCTCTCTCCGGATTCCCTTCTGTCCTCTACTCTCTCTGGTTGCCTTTCTCTTCAGTTCTCTCTACGGATTCTGTCCTGTACCCTCATCTCTCTGGATGCCCTTCTGTTCTCTCCTCTCTCTGGATGCACTTCTCTTCTGTCCTAACTCTAAATGGAATTCTGTCCTCTCCTCTGTCTGGATGCTCTTTTGTCTGCTCCTCTCCCTGGATGCTCTTCTGTCCTCTGCTATCTGTGAATGACCTGCTGTCTTCTTTTCTCTCTGGATGCCCTTCTGTCCTATCCTCTCTCTGGATTCCCTTCTTTCCTTTCCTCTCTCCGGATGCCCTTCTGTTCTCTCCTCTCTCTGGATGTCCTTCTGTCCTCCCCTCTATCTGGATGCTCATCTGTCTTCTACTCTCTCTGGATGCTCTTCTGTTCTCTCTGGATAATCTTCTGTTTTCTCCTCTCTCTAAATGACCTTATGTCTTCTCCTCTCTCTGGATGCCCTTTGGTCATCTTTTCTCTCTGGATGCCTTTTCTGTCTTCTCCTCTCTCCGGATTCCCTTCTGTCCTCTACTCTCTATGTTTGCCTTTCTGTTCTGTTCTCTCTATGGATTCTCTCCTGTACCCTCATCTCTCTGGATGCCCTTCTATCTTCTCCTCTCTCTGGATGCCCTTCTGTCTTCTATGTTCTCTGGATGCCCATCTCTTCTCTGTTTTCTCTGGATTCTCTTCAATATTCTCCTCTCTCTGGATGGCCTTCTGTTCTGTCATCTCTTGGGATGGCCTTAATTTCTCTCTTCTATCTGGATGCCCTTCTGTCCACTCTTCTCTCCAGATGCTTTTCTGTCCTCTCCTATCTCTTATTGCCCTTCTGTCTTCTCCTTTCTCTGGATGCCCTTCTGTTCTCTTCTTTCTTGGGATAATCTTCTGTTCACTCATCTCTCTGCATTCCCTTCTGTTCTCTCCTCTCTATGGAAGATCATTTGTTCTCTCATCTCTCTAGATGCCCTTGTTTCCTCTCCTCTCCCTGGATGCCCTTCTGTCTTCTCCTGTCTCCGGATTCCTTTCTGTCCTCTACTCTTTCTGGTTGCCTTTCTGTTCTGTTCTCACTACGGATTCTCTCCTATACCCTCATCTCTCTGGATGCCCTTCTGTACCCTCCTTTCTCAGGATGCCCTTCTGTGTTCTCCTCTCTCTGAATGCCCTTCTGTCTTCTCCACTCTCTAGATGCCCTTCTGTTTTCTCCACTATCCAGATGCCCATCTGTCTTCTCTTCTCTCTGGAAGCCCTTTTGTACACTTCTATCTCTGAATGTCATTCTGTTCTCTCCTCTCTCTGGATGCCCTTCAGTTCTCTTTTATCTGTGGATGACCTTCTTTTCTCTCCTCTCTCTGGATGCCCTTCTGTCTTCTCCTTTCTCTGGATGCCCTTCTGTTCTCTTCTCTCTCTGGATGATCTTCTGTTGACTCATCTCTCAGCATTCCTTTCTGTTCTCTCCTCTCTATGGAAGATTTTTTGTTCTGTCATCACTCTGGATTCCCTTGTTTACTTTCCTCTCTCTGGATGCCCTTCTGTTCTCTCCTCTCTCCGGATGTCTTTCTGTCCTCTCCTCCCTCTGGATGCCTTTCTGTCTCCTCCTCTCTCTGGATGCCCTTCTGTTCGTTCCTCTCTCCAGATTCCCTTATGTCTTCTACTCTCCCTGGATGCCCTTCTGTTTTCTCCTCTCTCTGGATGCCCTTCTGATCTCTCCTCTCTCCAGATGCTCTTCTGTCCTCTGATCTCTCTGGATACCCTTCTGTCTTCTCCTCTCTCTGGATGCCCTTCTTTTTTCACTTCTCTATGCATGCCTTTCTGTCTTCTCCTCTCTCTACATGGCCTTCTGTTCTCTCATATCTCTAGATTCCATTCTGTCCTCTCATCTCTCTGGATACACTTCTATTATTTTCTCTTTATGGATGCTCTTCTGTTCCCTCATCTCTCTGGATGGCCTTCTCTTCTCTCTTCTATCTGGATGTCGTTCAGTCTTCTCCTCTTCTGAATGCCCTTCTGTTCTCTCGTCTCTTGGGATGGCCTTATTTTCTCTCTTCTATCTGGATTCCCTTCTTTCCGCTTTTCAATCCAGATGCCCTTCTGTCCTCTCCTATCTCTGAATGCCCTTTCATATTATTTTCTCTCTGGATGCCCTTCTGTTCTCTTCTCTCCCTGGATTCCTTTCTGTTCTCTGCTCTCTCCAGATGCCCTTCTGTTCTCTCCTCTCTCCAGATGTCCTTCTGTTCTTTTCTCTACCTGGATGTCCTTCTGTCTTCTCCTCTCTCTGGATGCCATTCTGTTCTGTCTTCTAACTGGATGACCTTCAGTTCTCTCCTCACTCTGGGTGCCCTTCTGTCTTCTTTTCTCTCTGGATGTCCTTCTGTCTTCTCTGCTCTCTGGATGCCCATCTCCTCTCTCTTCTCTCTGGATGCCCTTAAGTCTACTCCTCTCTCTGGATGCCCTTCTGTTCCCTTGCCTCTCGGGATGGTCTTAATTTCTCTCTTCTATCTGGATTCCCTTCTGTCCGCTCTTCGCTCCAGATGCCCTTCTGTCCTCTCCTATCTCTGAATGCCTTTCTTTCACCTTTTATCTCTGAATGCTCTTCTGTACTCTCCTCTCTATTGATGCCCTTATGTCTTCTTTTATCTCTGGATGGTCTTCTTTACTCTTGTCTCACTGGATTCCATTCTGTTCTCTCCTCTCTACGGATGCCCTCTTGTTCTCTCCTCTCTCCAGATGTTCTTCTGTCCTCTCCTCTCTCTGGATGCCCTTCTGTCTTCTCCTCTCTCTGGATGCCCTTCTGTTCTTTCCTATTTCTGGATGTCCTTCTGTACTTTCCTCTCTCCAGATGCTCTTCTGTCTTCTCCTCTCTCTGGATGCCCTTCTGTTTTTACCTCTCTATGGATTCCATTCTATCTTCTCCTCTCTCTACATGCACTTCTGTTCTCTCATATCTCTAGTTTCCCTTCTGTCCTATCATCTCTCTGGATGTCCTTCTATTATATTTTCTCTATGGATGCTCTTCTGTTCTCTCCTCACTCCGGATGTCCTTCTGTCGTCTCCTATCTCTGAATGCCTTTCTGTCTTCTTTTATCTCTGGATGCACTTCTTTTCTCTCTTCCCTCTGGATTCTCTTCTGTTCTCTCCTCTCACCGGATGCCCTTCTGTTCTCTCCTCTCTCCATATGTCCTTCTGTCCTCTCCTCTATCTGGATGCCCTTCTGTCTTCTCCTCTCTCTGGATGCCCTATGGTCATCTTTTATCTCTAGATGCCTTTCTGTGTTCTCCTCTCTCTCGATGCCCTTCGGTCTCCTCCTCTCTCTGGATGACGTTCTGATATCTCCTCACTCCAGATGCTCTTCTGTGCTCTGATCTCTCTGGATGCCTTTCTGTCTTCTCCTCTCTCCAGATTCCCTTCTGTCCTCTACTCTCTCTGGTTGCCTTTCTGTTCTGTTCTCTCTACGAATTCTCTCCTATACCCTCATCTCTCTGGATGCCCTTCTGTTTTCTCCTTTATCTGGATGCCCTTCTGTCTTCTCTCCTTTCTTGATGCCCTTCTGTCTTCTCTGCTCTCTGGATGCCCGTCTCTTCTCTGTTCTCTCTGGATGCCCTTCAGTCTTCTCCTCTCTCTGTGGTGCCCTTCTGTTCTCTCGTCTCTTGGGATGGCCTTAATTTCTCCCTTCAATCTGGATGCGCTTCTGTCTGCTCTCCTTCCTGATGCACTTCTGTCCTCTCCTATTCCTGAATGCCCTTCTGTCTTCTTTTATCTCTGGAGGGCCTTCTGTTCTATCCTCTCTCTGGATTCCCTTCTGTTTCCTCTGCTCTCTGGATGCCCTTCTGTTCTCTCCTCTCTCCGGATGTCCTTCTGTCCTCTCCTCTGTCTGGAGGCCCTTCTGTACACTCCTCTCTCTGGATGCCCTTCTGTCTTCTCCTTTCTCTTGATGCCCTTCTGTTTTCTCCTTTCTCTGGATGCCATTCTGTTCTCTTCTCTCTCTGGATGATCTTCTGTTCGCTCATCTCTCTGTATTCCCATCTGTTCTCTCCTCTCTATGGAAGATTTTTGTTCTCTCATCTCTCTGGATGCCCTTGTTTCCTCTCCTCTTCCTGCATGCCCTTCTATTCTCTCCTCTATCCAGATGCCCTTAAATCTTCTATTCTCTCTGTATGCCCTTCTGTTACCTCCTCTCTTCCAATAATCTTCTGTTCTCCCCTCTCTGTGGATGCCCTTCTGTACTCTTCTATCTCTGGATGCCCTTCTGTTCTCTCCTCTCTCTCTATGCCCTTCTGTTCTCTACTCTCTCTATGCCCTTCTTTTCACTCCTCTCTCTGGATGCCCTTCTGTCTTCTCCTCTATCTGCATGCTCTTTTGTTTTCTCCTCTCTCCAGATGTCTTTCTGCTCTCTCCTCTCTCTGGATGCCCTTCTGTCTTCTTCTTTTTCTGAATGCACTTCTGTTCTCTTCTCTCTGGATGCTCTTCTGTGCTCACCTTTCTATGGATGCCCTTCTGTTCTTTCCTCTCAACGGATGCTCTTCTCTTCTCTCCTCTCTCTGGATGCCATTCTGTCCTCTTCTCTGTCTGGATGCTCTTCTGTCTGCTCCTCTCCCCAGATGCCCTTCTGTGCTCTGCTATCTCTGAATGCCCTTCTGTCTTCTTTTTTCTCAGGATGCCCTTCTGTTCTCTCCCCTCTCTGGATTCCCTTCTGTTCTCTCCTCTCTCCGGATGCTCTTCTGTTCTCTCCTATCTCTGGATGACCTTCTTTTCTCTCCTCTCTCTGGATGCCCTTCTGTTCTCTTCTCTTTCTGGATGATCTTCGGTTCGCTCATCTCTCTGTATTCCCTTCTGTTCTCTCCTGTCTATTGATCATCTTATTTTCTTTCATCTCGCTGGATGCCCTTGTTTTCTCTCTTCTCCCTGGATGCCTTTCTGTCTTCTACTTTCTCTGGATGCCCTTCTTTTCTCTTCTCTCTGGATGCTCTTCTGCGCTCACCTCTCTATGGATGTCCTTCTGTTCTCTCCTCTCTTCAGATGCACTTCTCTTCTCTCCTCTCTCTGGTGGCCATTCTCTCCTCTCCTCTGTCTGTATGCTCTTCTGTCCGCTCCTCTCCCTGGATGACCTTCTGACCTATGCTATCTCTGAATGCCCTTCTGTCTTCTTTACTCTCTGGATGCTTTTCTGCATTCTCCTCTCTCTGGATGCCCTTCTGTTCTGTCTTCTACCTGGATGCCCTTCTGTTTTCTCCTCTCTCTGAAAGACCTTATGTCTTCTCCACTCTCTGGATGCCGTTCTGTCTTCTTTTATCTCAGCATGCCCTTCTTTCTTCTCCTCTCTCTGGATTCCCTTGTTTTCTCTCCTATCTCCTGATTCCCTTCTGTTCTCTCCTCTCTCCAGATGCCCTTATGTCTTCTCCTCTCCCTGGATTCCCTTCAGTCTTCTCCTCTCTCTGGATGCCCTTCTGATCTCTCCTCACTCCAGATGCTCTTCTGTACACAGATCTCTCTGGATGCCCTTCCGTCTTCTCTCCGGATTCCCTTCGGACCTCTACTCTTTCTGGTTGCCTTTCTGTTCTTTTCTCTCTACTGATTCTCTCCTGTACCCTCATCATTCTGGATGCCCTTCTGTTCTCTCCTCTCTCTAAATGCCCTTCTGTCTTATCTGCTCTGGATGCCTGCCTCTTCTCTCCTCTCTCTGGATGCCCTTCTGTCTTCTCCACTCTTTGGATGCCCTTCTGTTCTCTTCTTTCTGGATGCTCTTCTGTGCTCACCTCTCTATTGATGCCCTTCTGTTCTCTCCTCTCTCCAGATGCACTTCTCTTCTCTCCTCTCTACGTATGCCCTTCTGTTCTCTCCTCTCTCTGGATGTCTTTCTGTCCTCTCCTCTATCTGGATGCCCTCTGTCTTTGCCTCTCTCTGGATGCCCTTCTCTTCTCTCAACTCTCGGGATGGCCTTAATTTCTCTCTTGTATCTGGATGCCCTTCTGTCTGCTCTTCTCTCCAAATGCCCTTCTGTCCTCTCCTATCCCTGAATATTCTTCTGTCTTCTTTTATCTGTAGATGCCCTTCTGTATTCTCCTCTCTCTGGATTACCTTCTGTTCTCTTCTGTCTCTGGATGTCCTTCTGTTCTCTCCTCTCTCCAGATGTTCTTCTGTCCTCTCCTCTTTCTGGATGCCTTTCTGTTTTCTCCTCTCTCTGAATGCCCTTCTGTTCTGTCCTCTCTTTGGATGCCTGTCTGTTCTCTCCTCTTTCCGGATGCCCTTATGTCTTTTCCTCTCTCTGGATGCCCTTCTGTTTTCACCTCTCTATGGATGCCCTTCTGTCTTCTCCTCTCTATACATGCCCTTCTGTTCTCTCATATCTCTAGATTCCCTTCTGTCCTCTCATGTCTCTGGATGCCCTTTTATTATCTTCTCTCTATGGATGCTCTTCTGTTCCCTCATCTCTCTGGATGAGGTTCTCTTCTCTCTTCTCTCTGGATGCCCTTCAGTCTTCTCCTCTCTATGGATGCCCTTCTGTTCTCCCTTCTCTAAGGATGCCTTTATGTCTTCTCCTCTCCCTGGATGCCATTCTGTTTTCTCCTCTCTCTGGATGCCCTTCTGTCTTCTCCACTCTCTAGATGCCCATCTCCTCTCTCTTCTCTCTGGATGCCCTTCCGTGTTCTCCTCTATCTGGATGCCCTTCTGTTCTCTCGTCTCTTGGGATGGCCTAAATTTCTCTCTTCTCTCTGGATGCCCTTCTGTCTGCTCTTCTCTCCAGAAGCCCTTCTGTTCTCTCTTATGTCTGAATGCCCTTCTTTCTTCTTTTCTCTCTGGATGTCCCTCTGTCCTCTCCTCTCTCTGGATGCCCTTCTGTCTTCTCTCTCTGGATGCCTTTCTATTCGGTTCTTTCTCTGGATGTCTTTCTGTTCTCTCCTCTATCCGGATGCCCATTTGTCTTCTCTTCTCTCTGGAGGCCCTTCTGTACTCTCCTCTCTCTGAATGCCCTTCTGTTCTCTCCTCTCTCTGGATGCCCTTCTGTTCACTTCTCTCTCTCTCTGGATGATATTCTGTTCGCTCATCTCTCTGCATTCCCTTCGGTTCTCTCCACTCTATTGAAGATCTTTTGTTCTCTCCTCTCTCTGCATTCCCTTGTTTTCTCTCCTCTCTCCTGATGCCCTTCTGTTCTCTCCTCTCTCCGGATGCCCTTCTGTTCTCTCCTCTCTCTGGATGCCCTTATGTCTTCTCCTCTCCCTGGTTGCCCTTCGATCTTCTCCTATCTCTGAATGCCCTTCAGATCTCTCCTCTCTCCCTATGCTCTTCTGTTCTCTAATCTCTCTGGATGCCCTTCTGTCTTCTCCTCTCTCTGGATGCCCTTCTGTTTTCACCTCTCTATGGATGTCCTTCTGTCTTCTACTCTCTCTACATGCTCTTCTGTTCTCTCATATCTCTAGATTCCCTTCTGTCATCTCATCTTTCTGGATGGCCTTCTATTATCTTCTCTGTATGGATGCTCTTCTGTTCTCTCATCTCTCTGGATGCGCATTTCTTCTCTCTTCTCTCTGTATGCACTTCAGTCTTCTCCTCTATCTGGATGCCCTTCTGTTCCCTCGTCTTTCAGGATGCCCTTATTTTCTCTCTTCTATCTGGATGCCCTTCTTTCCGCTGTTCTCTCCAGATGCCCTTCTGTCCTCTCCTATCTCTGAATGCCCTTCTTTCTTCTTTTCTCTCTGGATGTCCTTCTGTTCTCTCCTGTCTCTCTGGATTCCCTTCTGTTCCCTCCTCTCTCTGGATGCACTTCTGTTCTCTCCTCTCTCCGGATGTCCTACTGTCCTCTCCTCTAACTGGTTGCCCTTCTGTTCTGTTGTCTCTCTGGATGTTCTTTTGTTTTCTCCTATCTCCTGAAGCCCTTATGTCTTCTCCTCTCTCTCTGGATTCCCTACGGTTATCTTTCCTTTTTGGATGACCCTCTGTGTTCTCCTCTCTCTGTTTGCCCTTCTGTTCTGTCCTCTCTCTGGATGCCCTTCTGTTCTATCCTCTCTCTGTATGATTTTCTGTTCTCTCATCTCTCTGCATGCCATTCTGTCCTCTCCTCTCTATGGAAGATATTTTGTTCTCTCATCTCTCTGGATGCCCTTCTGTACTCTTCTCTCCGTGGATGCCCTTCTGATTTCTCCTCTCTCTAGATGCCATCTTGTCCTATCCTCTCTCTGGATGTTCTTCTATTCTCTCCTCTCTCAGGATGCCCTTAAATCTACTATTCTCTCTGGATGCCCTTGTGTTCTCTCCTCTTTCCGGATGCCCTTCTGTTCTCTGATCTCTTTGGATGCCCTTCTGTCCACTCCTCTCTTTGGATTCCCTTCTGTTCTCTCCTCTCTCCTGATGTTCTTCTGTTCTCCCCTCTCTGTGGATGCCCTTCTGTACTCTTCTCTCTCTGGATGCCCTCCTGTTCTCTCCTCTCTCTCTCTATGCCCTTCTGATCTTTACTCTCTCTGCATGCCCTTCTGTCCTCTCCTCTATCTGGATGCCCTTCTGTTCTGTCCTCTGTCTGAATGCCCTTCTGTTTTCTACTATCTCCGGAAGCCCTTATGTCTTATCCTCTCTCTGGATGCCCTTCAGTTATCTTTACTCTCTGGATGACCTTCTGTGTTCTCCTCACTCTGTTTGCCCTTCTGTTCTGTCTTCTCTCTGGATGCCCTTCTGTTCTCTCCTCTCTCCAGATGCCCTTCTGTCTTCTCCTCTCTTTGGAGGCCCTTCTGTACTCTCCTCAGTTTGGATGCTCTTCTGTCCACTCCTATCTTTGGATGTCCTTCTGTTCTCTCTGATCTCTGAATGCCATTCTGTCTTCTTTTCACTCTGGATGCCCTTCTGTTCTCTCCTCTCTCTGGATTCCCTTCTGTTCTCTTCTGTCTCCGGATGCTTTTCTGTTCTCTCCTTTCTCCAGATGTTCTTCTGTCCTCTCCTCTATCTGGATGCCCTACTTTCTTTGCCTCTCTCTGGATACCATTCTGTTCTGTCTTCTTTCTGGATGCCCTTCTGTTCTGTCTTCTCTCCGGATGCCCTTCTGTTTTCTACTCTCTCCGGATGCCCTTATTTCTTCTCCTTTCTTTGTATGCCCTTCTGATCTCTCCTCTCTCCAGACGCTCTTCTGTCCTCTGATTTCTCTGGATGCCCTTCTGTCTTCTCCTCTCTCTGGATGCCCTTCTGTTTTCACTTCTCTTCGGATGCCCTTCTGTCTTCTCATCTCACTACATGCCCTTCTGTTCTCTCATATCTCTAGATTCTCTTCTGTCCTCTCATCTCTCTGAATGCACTTATGTCTTCTCCTCTCTCTGGATGCCCTTCTGTTCTTTCCTCTCTCTGTATGCCCTGATGTTCTGTCCTTTATCCGATTGCCCTTCTGTCTTCTCCTCTTTCAGAAAGTCCTCCTCTACTCTCCTCTCTCTGGATGCCCTTCTGTTCTGTCCTACCTCTATATGCCCTTCTGTTCTACCCTCTCTCTGGATACCCTTCTTTTATCTCCTCTCTCTGGATGCCCTTTGGTCATCTTTTCTCTCTTGTTGCCCTTCTGTACTCTCCTCTCTTTGGAAGCCAATATGTCTTCTCATCTCTCTGGATGCCCTTAGTTCTGTCTTCTCTCTGGATGCCCTTTTGTTTTCTCCTCTCTCCTGATGCTCTTCTTCCTCTAATCTCTCTGGATGCCCTTCTTTCTTCTACTCTCTCTGGATGCCCTTCTGTTTTCACCTCTCTATGGATGCCTTTCTGTCTTCTCCTCTTTCTACATGGCCTTCTGTTCTCTCATATCTCTAGATTCCCTACTGTCCTCTCATCTCTCTGGATGCCCTTCTGTCTTCTCCTCTCTCTGGATGCCCTGATGTTATGTCCTCTATCCGGTTACCCTTCAGTCTTCTCTTCTCTCTGGATACCCTTCTGTTCTCTCCTCTCTCATAATGACTTTCAGACCTCTCCTCTCTCTGGATGCCCTTCTGTCTTCTCCTCTCTCTGGATGCCCTTCTGTTCTCCTCTCTCAGATGCCCTTCTGTGCCCAACTCTCTCTGGATGCCCTTCTATCTTCTCCTCTCTCGTGATGCCATTCTGTCCTCTCCTCTTACGGATTCCCTTCTGTCCTCTACTATCTCCAGTTGCCTTACAGTTCTCTTCTCTCTATGGATTCTCTCCAGTACTCTCATCTATCTAGATGCCCTTCTTTCTTCTCCTCTCTCTGGATAGCCTTCTGTTCTGTCTTCTCTCTGGATGCCCTTCTGTTTTCTCCTCTCTCCAGAAGTCCTTATGTCTTCTCCTCTCTCTGGATGCCCTTCTGATCTCTCCTCTCTCTGGATGCTCTTCAGTACTCTGATCGATCTAGATGCCCTTCTGTCTTATCCTCCCTCTAGATGCCCTTCTGTTTCACCTCTCTATGGATGCTCTTCTATCTTCTCCTCTCTCTACATGTCCTTATATTCGATCATATCTCTAGATTACCTTCTGTCCTCTCATCTCACTGGATGCCGTTCTGTTTTCTCCTGTCTATGGATGCCCTTCTGTTCTATCCTTGCTCTGTATGCCCTGCAGTTCTGTCCTCTATCTGGATCCCCTTCAGTCTTCTCCTCTCTCTGGATGACTTTCTGTCTTCTCTTCTCTCTTGAGGCCCTTATCTACTCTCCTCTTTCTGGTTGCCCTTCTGTTCTCTCATATCTCAAGATGCCCTTCTGTTCTCTCCTCTCTCCTGATGCCTTTCA